>NW_026893975.1:0-244697 GCF_032452875.1 Bos javanicus
AAGCAGACACGAACCACGCAATCAGCAGGCAATAAGCATGGAGCTCAGCAGTGACGAATCATGCTGCTCAACTGGCAATAATCAAGCACGTGACCAGGCAGGAATCACGCAGCTCAGCTGGCAATTGTCAAGCAGATGAGCCGACAGGAATCACGCAGCTCAGCTGGCAATTGTCATGCAGATGAGCCGGCAGGAATCACGCAGCTCAGCAGGCCCTGATCACGTGATTCTGCAGGCACTGATCACGTGGCTGATCAGTCCAGATCACGTGACTGAGCATGCACTGATCACGTGGCTATCATGCACTGATGACGTGACTGCGCATGCACTGATCACGTGGCTGATCAGGAACTGACCACCTGACTGCGCATGCAGTGATCACGTGGCTGGTCGTTCACTGATCACGTGTTTATCATACGGTGATCACGTGACTGAGAGGCGCTGATCACGTGACTGTGCCGTCAGTGATCACGTGGCTGAGCAGGCACTGATATCGTGACTGAGCATGCACTGATCATGTGCCGGGAGCCGGGGAGGCATTCCACTCTGGACAAAGGTCATGAGGAAGGAGGCTCGGCATACGCAAATGCGGGATCGAGCCTCAGGAGTCCACCCGGATATTCTCGAGCATCTCCCCCCCAAAAAAACCGGAGTCTGCCTACTGTATTGCTTTGTGCTCTCACCTCTGATTTCACTGGGGGATGTCCCCCACCACCATCTCGCTCTCTCTGTCAAAGAGTTAACTTACAGCTCCAATTCATAAAGTTCCTTGTCATTCTTCCCTTTAACTTCCAGCTGAGTCTCCATCTGGAGCGCGGAACCCACCACGCTTCCTAATTATGCCTGGGCTCCTAAGACCCACTCGAGAAGGTGTCTAGGGTGAGGCACCTTTCGCTATTCGAGAGGGCGCCTGCGGCTTACGTAAGTGGTGCAAACTTCTTGTCTTGAAGTTTGATTGGTCTTCCCGTAAACCAAGCTACTCAGTCTCTTTTCTCCACCGAATTTTCCTACTGAGCTCTCCTCATACTATTATTCTTGACATCTGTGATTAGCATATAAATAGTCGCCTAGGCCATCTCTCCTTCGAATACCCTGGATCAGTTGGGGCTGTCCCCGGCAGGTGGCGACCGAACAGGGACCTCAGGAGGCAATACTCAAAGAGCTGAGCAGACACGAACCACGCAATCAGCAGGCAATAAGCATGGAGCTCAGCAGTGACGAATCATGCTGCTCAACTGGCAATAATCAAGCACGTGACCAGGCAGGAATCACGCAGCTCAGCTGGCAATTGTCAAGCAGATGAGCCGACAGGAATCACGCAGCTCAGATGGCAATTGTCATGCAGATGAGCCGGCAGGAATCACGCAGCTCAGCAGGCCCTGATCACGTGACTCTGCAGGCACTGATCACGTGGCTGATCAAGTACAGATCACGTGACTGAGCATGCACTGAACACGTGGCTATCATGCACTGATGACGTGACTGCCCATGCACTGATGACGTGGCTGATCAGGCACTGATCACACGTCTCATCATGCACTGATCACGTGTTTATCAGGCAATGATCAGTGACTGACAGGCGCTGATCATGGGACTGTGCACGTACTGATCACGTGGCTATCATGCACTGATCACGTGACTGCGCATGCACTGATGACGTGGCTGTTCGGGCACTGATCACGGTTTATCAGGCAGTGATCAGTGACTGACAGGCGCTGAACAGGGGACTGTGCACGCACTGATCAGGTGGCTGATCAGGAACTGACCACCTGACCGCGCAGGCAGTGATCACGTGGCTGGTCGTTCACTGATCACGTCTTTATCATACGGTGATCACGTGACTGAGGCGCTGATCACGTGACTGTGCCGTCAGTGATCACGTGGCTGAGCAGGCACTGATATCGTGACTGAGCATGCACTGATCATGTGCCGGGAGCCGGGAGGCATTCCACTCTGGACAAAGGTCATGAGGAAGGAGGCTCGGCATACGCAAATGCGGGATCGAGCCTCAGGAGTCCACCCGGATATTCTCGAGCATTTCCCCAAAAACCGGAGTCTGCCTACTGTATTGCTTTGTGCTCTCACCTCTGATTTCACTGGGGCTGTCCCCCACCACCATCTCGCTCTCTCTGTCAAAGAGTTAACTTACAGCTCCAATTCATAAAGTTCCTTGTCATTCTTCCCTTTAACTTCCAGCTGAGTCTCCATCTGGAGCGCGGAATCCACCACGCTTACTAATTATGCCTGGGCTGCTAAGACCCACTCGAGAAGGTGTCTAGGGTGAGGCACCTTTCGCTATTCGAGAGGGCGCCTGCGGCCTACGTAAGTGGTGCAAACTTCTTGTCTTGAAGTTTGATTGGTCTTCCACGTAAACCAAGCTACTCAGTCTCTTTCTCCACCGAATTTTCCTACTGAGCTCTCCTCATACTATCATTCTTGACATCTCTGATTAGCACATAAATAGTCGCCTAGGCCATCTCTCCTTCGAATACCCTGGATCTGTTGGGGCTGGTCCCCGGCAGGTGGCGACCGAACAGGGACCTCAGGAGGCAATACTCAAAGAGCTGAGCAGACATGAACCACGCAATCAGCAGGCAATAAGCATGGAGCTCAGCAGTGACGAATCATGCTGCTCAACTGGCAATAATCAAGCATGTGACCAGGCAGGAATCACGCAGCTCAGCTGGCAATTGTCAAGCAGATGAGCCGGCAGGAATCACGCAGCTCAGCAGGCCCTGATCACGTGACTCTGCAGGCACTGATCACGTGGCTGATCAAGTCCAGATCACGTGACTGAGCATGCACTGATCACGTGGCTATCATGCACTGATGACGTGACTGCGCATGCACTGATGACGTGGATGATCAGGCACTGATCACATGGCTCATCATGCACTGATCACGTGTTTATCAGGCAATGATCAGTGACTGACAGGCGCTGATCATGGGAATGTGCACGAACTGATCACGTGGCTATCATGCACTGATCACGTGACTGCGCATGCACTGATGACGTGGCTGTTCGGCACTGATCACGTGTTTATCAGGCAGTGATCAGTGACTGACAGGCGCTGATCAGGGGACTGTGCACGCACTGATCAGGTGGCTGATCAGGAACTGACCACCTGACCGCGCAGGCAGTGATCACGTGGCTGGTCGTTCACTGATCACGTGTTTATCATACGGTGGTCACGTGACTGAGAGGCGCTGATCACGTGACTGTGCCGTCAGTGATCACGTGGCTGAGCAGGCACTGATATCGTGACTGAGCATGCACTGATCATGTGCCGGGAGCCGGGGAGGCATTCCACTCTGGACAAAGGTCATGAGGAAGGAGGCTCGGCATACGCAAATGCGGGATCGAGCCTCAGGAGTCCACCCGGATATTCTCGAGCATCTCCCCCCCAAAAAAACCAGAGTCTGCCTACTGTATTGCTTTGTGCTCTCACCTCTGATTTCACTGGGGGCTGTCCCCCACCACCATCTCGCTCTCTCTGTCAAAGAGTTAACTTACACCTCCAATTCATAAAGTTCCTTGTCATTCTTCCCTTTAACTTCCAGCTGAGTCTCCATCTGGAGCGCAGAACCCACCACGCTTACTAATTATGCCTGGGCTGCTAAGACCCACTCGAGAAGGTGTCTAGGGTGAGGCACCTTTCGCTATTCGAGAGGGCGCCTGCGGCCACGTAAGTGGTGCAAACTTCTTGTCTTGAAGTTTGATTGGTCTTCCGCGTAAACCAAGCTACTCAGTCTCTTTTCTCCACCGAATTTTCCTACTGAGCTCTCCTCATACTATTATTCTTGACATCTCTGATTAGCATATAAAGAGTCGCCTAGGCCATCTCTCCTTCGAATACCCTGGAGCAGTTGGGGCTGGTCCCCGGCAGGTGGCGACCGAACAGGGACCTCAGGAGGCAATACTCAAAGAGCTGAGCAGACACGAACCACGCAATCAGCAGGCAATAAGCATGGAGCTCAGCAGTGACGAATCATGCTGCTCAACTGGCAATAATCAAGCACGTGACCAGGCAGGAATCACGCAGCTCAGCTGGCAATTGTCAAGCAGATGAGCCGACAGGAATCACGCAGCTCAGATGGCAATTTTCATGCAGATGAGCCGGCAGGTATCACGCAGCTCAGCAGGCCCTGATCACGTGACTCTGCAGGCACTGATCACGTGGCTGATCAAGTCCAGATCACGTGACTGAGCATGCACTGATCACGTGGCTATCATGCACTGATGACGTGACTGCGCATGCACTGATGACGTGGCTGATCGGGCACTGATCACATGGCTCATCATTCACTGATCACGTGTTTATCAGGCAATGATCAGTGACTGACAGGCGCTGATCATGGGACTATGCACGCACTGATCACGTGGCTATCATGCACTGATCACGTGACTGCGCATGCACTGATGACGTGGCTGTTCGGGCACTGATCACGTGTTTATCAGGCAGTGATCAGTGACTGACAGGCGCTGATCAGGGGACTGTGCACGCACTGATCAGGTGGCTGATCAGGAACTGACCACCTGACCGCGTATGCAGTGATCACGTGGCTGGTCGTTCACTGATCACGTGTTTATCATACGGTGGTCACGTGACTGAGAGGCGCTGATCACGTGACTGTGCCGTCAGTGATCACGTGGCTGAGCAGGCACTGATATCGTGACTGAGCATGCACTGATCATGTGCCGGGAGCCGGGGAGGCATTCCACTCTGGACAAAGGTCATGAGGAAGGAGGCTCGGCATACGCAAATGCGGGATCGAGCCTCAGGAGTCCACCCGGATATTCTCGAGCATCTCCCCCAAAAACCAGAGTCTGCCTACTGTATTGCTTTGTGCTCTCACCTCTGATTTCACTGGGGCTGTCCCCCACCACCATCTCGCTCTCTCTGTCAAAGAGTTAACTTACAGCTCCAATTCATAAAGTTCCTTGTCATTCTTCCCTTTAACTTCCAGCTGAGTCTCCATCTGGAGCGCGGAACCCACCACGCTTACTAATTATGCCTGGGCTGCTAAGACCCACTCGAGAAGGTGTCTAGGGTGAGGCACCTTTCGCTATTCGAGAGGGCGCCTGCGGCCTACGTAAGTGGTGCAAACTTCTTGTCTTGAAGTTTGATTGGTCTTCCGCGTCAACCAAGCTACTCAGTCTCTTTTCTCCACCGAATTTTCCTACTGAGCTCTCCTCATACTATTATTCTTGACATCTCTGATTAGCATATAAAGAGTCGCCTAGGCCATCTCTCCTTCGAATACCCTGGAGCAGTTGGGGCTGGTCCCCGGCAGGTGGCGACCGAACAGGGACCTCAGGAGGCAATACTCAAAGAGCTGAGCAGACATGAACCACGCAATCAGCAGGCAATAAGCATGGAGCTCAGCAGTGACGAATCATGCTGCTCAACTGGCAATAATCAAGCACGTGACCAGGCAGGAATCACGCAGCTCAGCTGGCAATTGTCAAGCAGATGAGCCGACAGGAATCACGCAGCTCAGATGGCAATTGTCATGCAGATGAGCCGGCAGGAATCACGCAGCTCAGCAGGCCCTGATCACGTGACTCTGCAGGCACTGATCACGTGGCTGATCAAGTCCAGATCACGTGACTGAGCATGCACTGATCACGTGGCGCATCATGCGGTGCACTGATCACGTGACTGTGCATGCACTGATGACGTGGCTGTTCGGGCACTGATCACGTGTTTATCAGGCAGTGATCCGTGACTGACAGGCGCTGATCAGGGGACTGTGCACTCACTGATCAGGTGGCTGATCAGGAACTGACCACCTGACCTCGCATGCAGTGATCACGTGGCTGGTCGTTCACTGATCACGTGTTTATCATACGGTGATCACGTGACTGAGAGGCGCTGATCACGTGACTGTGCCGTCAGTGATCACGTGGCTGAGCAGGCACTGATATCGTGACTCTGCATGCACTGATCATGTGCCGGGAGCCGGGGAGGCATTCCACTCTGGACAAAGGTCATGAGGAAGGAGGCTCGGCATACGCAAATGCAGGATCGAGCCTCAGGAGTCCACCCGGATATTCTCGAGCATCTCCCCCCCAGAAAAACCGGAGTCTCCCTACTGTATTGCTTTGTGCTCTCACCTCTGATTTCACTGGGGCTGTCCCCCACCACCACCTCGCTCTCTCTGTCAAAGAGGTAACTTACAGCTCCAATTCATAAAGTTCCTTGTCATTCTTCCCTTTAACTTCCAGCTGAGTCTCCATCTGGAGCGCGGAACCCACCACGCTTACTAATTATGCCTGGGCTGCTAAGACCCACTCGAGAAGGTGTCTAGGGTGAGGCACCTTTCGCTATTCGAGAGGGCGCCTGCGGCCTACGTAAGTGGTGCAAACTTCTTGTCTTGAAGTTTGATTAGTCTTCCGCGTAAACCAAGCTACTCAGTCTCTTTTCTCCACCGAATTTTCCTACTGAGCTCTCCTCATACTATTATTCTTGACATCTCTGATTAGCATATAAATAGTCGCCTAGGCCATCTCTCCTTCGAATACCCTGGATCAGTTGGGGCTGGTTCCCGGCAGGTGGCGACCAAACAGGGACCTCAGGAGGCAATACTCAAAGAGCTGAGCAGACACGAACCACGCAATCAGCAGGCAATAAGCATGGAGCTCAGCAGAGACGAATCATGCTGCTCAACTGGCAATAATGAAGCACGTGACCAGGCAGGAATCACGCAGCTCAGCTGGCAATTGTCAAGCAGATGAGCCGACAGGAATCACGCAGCTCAGATGGCAATTGTCATGCAGATGAGCCGGCAGGAATCACGCAGCTCAGCAGGCCCTGATCACGTGACTCTGCAGGCACTGATCACGTGGCTGATCAAGTCCAGATCACGTGACTGAGCATGCACTGATCACGTGGCTATCATGCACTGATGACGTGGCTGATCGGGCACTGATCACATGGCTCATCATGCACTGATCACGTGTTTATCAGGCAATGATCAGTGACTGACAGGCGCTGATCATGGGACTGTGCACGCACTGATCACGTGGCTATCATGCACTGATCACGTGACTGCGCATGCACTGATGACGTGGCTGTTCGGGCACTGATCACGTGTTTATCAGGCAGTGATCAGTGACTGACAGGCGCTGATCAGGGGACTGTGCACGCACTGATCAGGTGGCTGATCAGGAACTGACCACCTGACCGCGCAGGCAGTGATCACGTGGCTGGTCGTTCACTGATCACGTGTTTATCATACGGTGGTCACGTGACTGAGAGGCGCTGATCACGTGACTGTGCCGTCAGTGATCACGTGGCTGAGCAGGCACTGATATCGTGACTGAGCATGCACTGATCATGTGCCGGGAGCCGGGGAGGCATTCCACTCTGGACAAAGGTCATGAGGAAGGAGGCTCGGCATACGCAAATGCGGGATCGAGCCTCAGGAGTCCACCCGGATATTCTCGAGCATCTCCCCCCCATAAAAACCGGAGTCTGCCTACTGTATTGCTTTGTGCTCTCACCTCTGATTTCACTGGGGGCTGTCCCCCACCACCATCTCGCTCTCTCTGTCAAAGAGTTAACTTACAGCTCCAATTCATAAAGTTCCTTGTCATTCTTCCCTTTAACTTCCAGCTGAGTCTCCATCTGGAGCGCGGAACCCACCACGCTTACTAATTATGCCTGGGCTGCTAAGACCCACTCGAGAAGGTGTCTAGGGTGAGGCACCTTTCGCTATTCGAGAGGGCGCCTGCGGTCGACGTAAGTGGTGCAAACTTCTTGTCTTGAAGTTTGATTGGTCTTCCGCGTCAACCAAGCTACTCAGTCTCTTTTCTCCACCGAATTTTCCTACTGAGCTCTCCTCATACTATTATTCTTGACATCTCTGATTAGCATATAAAGAGTCGCCTAGGCCATCTCTCCTTCGAATACCCTGGAGCAGTTGGGGCTGGTCCCCGGCAGGTGGCGACCGAACAGGGACCTCCGGAGGCAATACTCAAAGAGCTGAGCAGACACGAACCACGCAATCAGCAGGCAATAAGCATGGAGCTCAGCAGTGACGAATTATGCTGTTCAACTGGCAATAATCAAGCACGTGACCAGGCAGGAATCCCGCAGCTCAGCTGGCAATTGTCAAGCAGATGAGCCGACAGGAATCACGCAGCTCAGATGGCAATTGTCATGCAGATGAGCCGGCAGGAATCACGCAGCTCAGCAGGCCCTGATCACGTGACTCTGCAGGCACTGACCACGTGGCTGATCAAGTCCAGATCACGTGACTGAGCATGCACTGATCACGTGGCTATCATGCACTGATCACGTGACTGCGCATGCACTGATGACGTGGCTGTTCGGGCAGTGATCACGTGTTTATCAGGCAGTGATCCTTGACTGACAGGCGCTGATCAGGGGACTGTGCACTCACTGATGAGGTGGCTGATCAGGAACTGACCACCTGACCTCGCATGCAGTGATCACGTGGCTGGTCGTTCACTGATCACGTGTTTATCATACGGTGGTCACGTGACTGAGAGGCGCTGATCACGTGACTGTGCCGTCAGTGATCACGTGGCTGAGCAGGCACTGATATCGTGACTGAGCATGCACTGATCATGTGCCGGGAGCCGGGAGGCATTCCACTCTGGACAAAGGTCATGAGGAAGGAGGCTCGGCATACGCAAATGCGGGATCGAGCCTCAGGAGTCCACCCGGATATTCTCGAGCATCTCCCCCAAAAAACCGGAGTCTGCCTACTGTATTGCTTTGTGCTCTCACCTCTGATTTCACTGGGGGCTGTCCCCCACCACCACCTCGCTCTCTCTGTCAAAGAGGTAACTTACAGCTCCAATTCATAAAGTTCCTTGTCATTCTTCCCTTTAACTTCCAGCTGAGTCTCCATCTGGAGCGCGGAACCCACCACGCTTACTAATTATGCCTGGGCTGCTAAGACCCACTCGAGAAGGTGTCTAGGGTGAGGCACCTTTCGCTATTCGAGAGGGCGCCTGCGGCCTACGTAAGTGGTGCAAACTTCTTTTCTTGAAGTTTGATTGGTCTTCCGCGTAAACCAAACTACTCAGTCTCTTTTCTCCACCGAATTTTCCTACTGAGCTCTCCTCATACTATTATTCTTGACATCTCTGATTAGCATATAAATAGTCGCCTAGGCCATCTCTCCTTCGAATACCCTGGATCAGTTGGGCCTGGTCCCCGGCAGGTGGCGACCAAACAGGGACCTCAGGAGGCAATACTCAAAGAGCTGAGCAGACACGAACCACGCAATCAGCAGGCAATAAGCATGGAGCTCAGCAGTGACGAATCATGCTGCTCAACTGGCAATAATCAAGCACGTGACCAGGCAGGAATCACGCAGCTCAGCTGGCAATTGTCAAGCAGATGAGCCGACAGGAATCACGCAGTTCAGATGGCAATTGTCATGCAGATGAGCCGGCAGGAATCACGCAGCTCAGCAGGCCCTGATCACGTGACTCTGCAGGCACTGATCACGTGGCTGATCAAGTCCAGATCACGTGACTGAGCATGCACTGATCACGTGGCTATCATGCACTGATGACGTGACTGCGCATGCACTGATGACGTGGATGATCAGGCACTGATCACATGGCTCATCATGCACTGATCACGTGTTTATCAGGCAATGATCAGTGACTGACAGGCGCTGATCATGGGAATGTGCACGAACTGATCACGTGGCTATCATGCACTGATCACGTGACTGCGCATGCACTGATCACGTGGCTATCATGTACTGATCACGTGGCTGATCATGCAATGATCACGTAGCTACCATGTACTGGTCACGTGACTGATCATGCAATGATCACGTAATTGATCATGCACTGATCATGTGGCTGATCATGCACTGATCACGTGACTGATCATGCACTGATCACGTGACTGATCAAGCACTGATCACGTGGCTATCATGCACTGCTAATGTGGCTGATCATGAAATGATCACGCAGCTACCATGTACTGGTCACGTGACTGATCATGCACTGATCATGTGGCTGATCAGGCACTGATCACGTGACTGATCATGCACTGATCACGTGGCTATCATGCACTGATCACTTGGCTGGTCATACACTGATCACGCAGCTACCATGTACTGGTCACGTGACTGATCATGCACTGATGATGTAATTGATCATGCACGGATCACGTGGCTATCATGCACTGATCACATGGCTGGTCATACACTGATCACGTGCCTGGTCATGCACAGATTACATGACTGATCATGCACTGATCACGTGACTGATCATGCACTGATCACGTGGCTATCATGCACTGATCACTTGGATGGTCATACACTGATCACGCACCTACCATGTACTGGTCACCTGACTGATCATGCACTGATGATGTAATTGATCATGCACTGATCACATGGCTGGTCATACACTGATCACGTGCCTGGTCATGCACAGATTACATGACTGATCATGCACTGATCACGTCACTGATCATGCACTGATCACGTGGCTATCATGCACTACTCACGTGGCTGATCATGCAATGATCATGTAGCTCCCATGTACCGGTCACGTGACTGATCATACACCCATCAGGTGACTGATCATGCACTGATCACGTGGCTATCATGCACTGATCATGTGGCTGGTCATACACTGATCACCTGCCTGGTCATGCACAGATCACGTGACTAATCATGAACTGATCACGTAGCAATCATTCACTGATCACCTGGCTGATCATGCACTGATCACGTGGCTATCATGCAATGATCACGTGGCTATCATGCACTGATCACGTGTCTGATCATGCACTGATACCATGACTGAGCATGGACTGGTCACATGACTATCATGTAGTGATCACGTGACTTAATGGGGCTGACCATGTGACTGATCATGCGCTGAGCATGTTTGCTATCATACACTGATCATGTGCCTCTGGAGGCAATAAACACAGAGCTGAGTAGGCATGAATCAAACAGTCAGCAGGCAATAATCATGGAACTCAGCTGTGAGGAATCATGCTGCTCAGCTGGCAATAATCAAGCAGCTGAGCAGGCAGGAATTACACAGCACAGCTGGCAATTGTCAAGCAGATGACAGGCAGGAATCATGCAGCTCAGCTGGCAATTGTCAAGCAGATGAGCAGACAGTAATCACGCAGCTCAGCAGGCCCTGATCACGTGACTGAGCATGCACTGTTCACCTGGCTGATCATACACTGATCACGTGATTGATCAAGCATTGATCACTTGGATATCATGCACTGATCACGTGGCTAATCATACGCTGTTCACGTGTCTGACCATGCACTGATCACGTGGCTGATCATGCACTGAACACGTGATTGAACATGCACTTATCACGTGGCTGATCATGCAGTGATCACGCAGCTACCATGTACTGGTCACATGACTGATCATGCACTGATCACGTAATTGATCATGCACTGATCACCTGGCTTATCATGCATTCATCATGTGACTGATCATGTGCTGATCATGTTTGGTGTCACACACTGATCATGTGCATCTGGAGGCAATGAACAAAGAGCTGAGTAGGCAGGAATCAGTCAGCAGGCTATAATCATGGAACTCAGCTCTGAGAAATCATGCTGCTCAGCTGGAAATAATCAAGTAGATGAGCAGGCAGGAATTATGCAGCACAGGTGGCAATAGTCAAGGAGATGACAGGCAGGAATCGTACAGCTCAGCTGGCAATTGTCAAGCAGATGAGCAGACAGTAATCACGCAGCTCAGCAGGCCCTGATCACGTGACTGAGCATGCACTGTTCACGTCGCTGATCACACACCTATCATGTGAATGATCATGCACTGATCACGTGGCTCTCATGCACTGATCACGTGATTGCGCATGCACTGATCACGTAATTGTATGCACTGCTCACGTGGCTATCATGCACTGATCATGTGACTGATCATGCACTGATCACGTAGCTATCTTGCACTGATCACTTGGCTGATCATACACTCATCACGGGACTGATCGTGCACTGATCACGGGCGCTATCATGCATTGACTACATGACTCCACATGCACTGATCACGTGGATGATCATGCACTGATCACGTGACTATCATGCACTAATCACGTGGCTATCATTCACTGATCAGGTGGATATCATGCACTGATCACGTGGCTGATCACACACGTATCACATGACTGATCATGCACTGATCACGTGGCTATCATGTACTGATCACGTGGCTGATCATGCAATGATCACGCGTACGCTGACCGTACTGGTCACGTGACTGATCATGCAATGATCACGTAATTGATCATGCACTGATCACGTGGCTGATCATGCACTGATCACGTGACTGATCATGCACTGATCACGTGACTGATCAAGCACTGATCACGTGGCTATCATGCACTGCTAATGTGGCTGATCATGAAATGATCACGCGGCTACCATGTACTGGTCACGTGACTGATCATGCACTGATCATGTGGCTGATCAGGCACTGATCACGTGACTGATCATGCACTGATCACGTGACTGATCATGCACTGATCACGTGGCTATCATGCACTGATCACTTGGCTGGTCATACACTGATCACGCAGCTACCATGTACTGGTCACGTGACTGATCATGCACTGATGATGTAATTGATCATGCACTGATCACGTGGCTATCATGCACTGATCACATGGCTGGTCATACACTGATCACGTGCCTGGTCATGCACAGATTACATGACTGATCATGCACTGATCACGTCACTGATCATGCACTGATCACGTGGCTATCATGCACTACTCACGTGGCTGATCATGCAATGATCATGTAGCTCCCATGTACCGGTCACGTGACTGATCATACACCCATCAGGTGACTGATCATGCACTGATCACGTGGCTATCATGCACTGATCATGTGGCTGGTCATACACTGATCACCTGCCTGGTCATGCACAGATCACGTGACTAATCATGAACTGATCACGTAGCAATCATTCACTGATCACCTGGCTGATCATGCACTGATCACGTGGCTATCATGCAATGATCACGTGGCTATCATGCACTGATCACGTGTCTGATCATGCACTGATACCATGACTGAGCATGGACTGGTCACATGACTATCATGTAGTGATCACGTGACTTAATGGGGCTGACCATGTGACTGATCATGCGCTGAGCATGTTTGCTATCATACACTGATCATGTGCCTCTGGAGGCAATAAACAAAGAGCTGAGTAGGCATGAATCAAACAGTCAGCAGGCAATAATCATGGAACTCAGCTGTGAGGAATCATGCTGCTCAGCTGGCAATAATCAAGCAGCTGAGCAGGCAGGAATTACACAGCACAGCTGGCAATTGTCAAGCAGATGACAGGCAGGAATCATGCAGCTCAGCTGGCAATTGTCAAGCAGATGAGCAGACAGTAATCACGCAGCTCAGCAGGCCCTGATCACGTGACTGAGCATGCACTGTTCACCTGGCTGATCATACACTGATCACGTGATTGATCAAGCATTGATCACTTGGATATCATGCACTGATCACGTGGCTAATCATACACTGTTCACGTGTCTGACCATGCACTGATCACGTGGCTGATCATGCACTGAACACGTGATTGAACATGCACTTATCACGTGGCTGATCATGCAGTGATCACGCAGCTACCATGTACTGGTCACATGACTGATCATGCACTGATCACGTAATTGATCATGCACTGATCACCTGGCTTATCATGCATTCATCATGTGACTGATCATGTGCTGATCATGTTTGGTGTCACACACTGATCATGTGCATCTGGAGGCAATGAACAAAGAGCTGAGTAGGCAGGAATCAGTCAGCAGGCTATAATCATGGAACTCAGCTCTGAGAAATCATGCTGCTCAGCTGGAAATAATCAAGTAGATGAGCAGGCAGGAATTATGCAGCACAGGTGGCAATAGTCAAGGAGATGACAGGCAGGAATCGTACAGCTCAGCTGGCAATTGTCAAGCAGATGAGCAGACAGTAATCACGCAGCTCAGCAGGCCCTGATCACGTGACTGAGCATGCACTGTTCACGTCGCTGATCACACACCTATCATGTGAATGATCATGCACTGATCACGTGGCTCTCATGCACTGATCACGTGATTGCGCATGCACTGATCACGTAATTGTATGCACTGCTCACGTGGCTATCATGCACTGATCATGTGACTGATCATGCACTGATCACGTGAGCTATCTTGCACTGATCACTTGGCTGATCATACACTCATCACGGGACTGATCGTGCACTGATCACGGCGCTATCATGCATTGACTACATGACTCCACATGCACTGATCACGTGGATGATCATGCACTGATCACGTGACTATCATGCACTAATCACGTGGCTATCATTCACTGATCAGGTGGATATCATGCACTGATCACGTGGCTGATCACACACGTATCACATGACTGATCATGCACTGATCACGTGGCTATCATGTACTGATCACGTGGCTGATCATGCAATGATCACGTAGCTACCATGTACTGGTCACGCGTGACTGATCATGCAACAATCACGTAATTGATCATGCACTGATCATGTGGCTGATCATGCACTGATCACGTGACTGATCAAGCACTGATCACGTGGCTATCATGCACTGCTAATGTGGCTGATCATGAAATGATCACGCAGCTACCATGTACTGGTCACGTGACTGATCATGCACTGATCATGTGGCTGATCATGCACTGATCACGGCTGATCATGCACTGATCACGTGACTGATCATGCACTGATCACGTACACGGCGCACTGCTGACGTGGCTGATCATGCACTGATCGCGCGGCTACCATGTACTGGATCACGTGACTGATCATGCACTGATCGCGTGGCTGATCAGGCACTGATCACGTGACTGATCATGCACTGATCACGTGACTGATCATGCACTGATCACGTGACCGATCATGCACTGATCACGTGGCTGGTCATACACTGATCACGCATCTACCATGTACTGATCACATGAACTGATCATGCACTGATCATGCACTGGATCATGCACTGATCACGTGGGCTATCATGCACTGATCACGTGTCTGATCATGCACTGATACCATGACTGAGCATGGACTGGTCACATGACTATCATGTAGTGATCACGTGACTTAATGGGGCTGACCATGTGACTGATCATGCGCTGAGCATGTTTGCTATCATACACTGATCATGTGCCTCTGGAGGCAATAAACAAAGAGCTGAGTAGGCATGAATCAAACAGTCAGCAGGCAATAATCATGGAACTCAGCTGTGAGGAATCATGCTGCTCAGCTGGCAATAATCAAGCAGCTGAGCAGGCAGGAATTACACAGCACAGCTGGCAATTGTCAAGCAGATGACAGGCAGGAATCATGCAGCTCAGCTGGCAATTGTCAAGCAGATGAGCAGACAGGAATCACGCAGCTCAGCAGGCCCTGATCACGTGACTGAGCATGCACTGTTCACCTGGCTGATCATACACTGATCACGTGATTGATCAAGCATTGATCACTTGGATATCATGCACTGATCACGTGGCTAATCTTACGCTGTTCACGTGTCTGACCATGCACTGATCACGTGGCTGATCATGCACTGAACACGTGATTGAACATGCACTTATCACGTGGCTGATCATGCAGTGATCACGCAGCTACCATGTACTGGTCACATGACTGATCATGCACTGATCACGTAATTGATCATGCACTGATCACCTGGCTTATCATGCATTCATCATGTGACTGATCATGTGCTGATCATGTTTGGTGTCACACACTGATCATGTGCATCTGGAGGCAATGAACAAAGAGCTGAGTAGGCAGGAATCAGTCAGCAGGCTATAATCATGGAACTCAGCTCTGAGAAATCATGCTGCTCAGCTGGAAATAATCAAGTAGATGAGCAGGCAGGAATTATGCAGCACAGGTGGCAATAGTCAAGGAGATGACAGGCAGGAATCGTACAGCTCAGCTGGCAATTGTCAAGCAGATGAGCAGACAGTAATCACGCAGCTCAGCAGGCCCTGATCACGTGACTGAGCATGCACTGTTCACGTCGCTGATCACACACCTATCATGTGAATGATCATGCACTGATCACGTGGCTCTCATGCACTGATCACGTGATTGCGCATGCACTGATCACGTAATTGTATGCACTGCTCACGTGGCTATCATGCACTGATCATGTGACTGATCATGCACTGATCACGTAGCTATCTTGCACTGATCACTTGGCTGATCATACACTCATCACGGGACTGATCGTGCACTGACCACGGCGCTATCATGCATTGACTACATGACTCCACATGCACTGATCACGTGGATGATCATGCACTGATCACGTGACTATCATGCACTAATCACGTGGCTATCATTCACTGATCAGGTGGATATCATGCACTGATCACGTGGCTGATCACACACGTATCACATGACTGATCATGCACTGATCACGTGGCTATCATGTACTGATCACGTGGCTGATCATGCAATGATCACGTAGCTACCATGTACTGGTCACGTGACTGATCATGCAATGATCACGTAATTGATCATGCACTGATCATGTGGCTGATCATGCACTGATCACGTGACTGATCATGCACTGATCACGTGACTGATCAAGCACTGATCACGTGGCTATCATGCACTGCTAATGTGGCTGATCATGAAATGATCACGCAGCTACCATGTACTGGTCACGTGACTGATCATGCACTGATCATGTGGCTGATCAGGCACTGATCACGTGACTGATCATGCACTGATCACGTGACTGATCATGCACTGATCACGTGGCTATCATGCACTGATCACTTGGCTGGTCATACACTGATCACGCAGCTACCATGTCCTGGTCTCGTGACTGATCATGCACTGATGATGTAATTGATCATGCACTGATCACGTGGCTATCATGCACTGATCACATGGCTGGTCATACACTGATCACGTGCCTGGTCATGCACAGATTACATGACTGATCATGCACTGATCACGTCACTGATCATGCACTGATCACGTGGCTATCATGCACTACTCACGTGGCTGATCATGCAATGATCATGTAGCTCCCATGTACCGGTCACGTGACTGATCATACACCCATCAGGTGACTGATCATGCACTGATCACGTGGCTATCATGCACTGATCATGTGGCTGGTCATACACTGATCACCTGCCTGGTCATGCACAGATCACGTGACTAATCATGAACTGATCACGTAGCAATCATTCACTGATCACCTGGCTGATCATGCACTGATCACGTGGCTATCATGCAATGATCACGTGGCTATCATGCACTGATCACGTGTCTGATCATGCACTGATACCATGACTGAGCATGGACTGGTCACATGACTATCATGTAGTGATCACGTGACTTAATGGGGCTGACCATGTGACTGATCATGCGCTGAGCATGTTTGCTATCATACACTGATCATGTGCCTCTGGAGGCAATAAACAAAGAGCTGAGTAGGCATGAATCAAACAGTCAGCAGGCAATAATCATGGAACTCAGCTGTGAGGAATCATGCTGCTCAGCTGGCAATAATCAAGCAGCTGAGCAGGCAGGAATTACACAGCACAGCTGGCAATTGTCAAGCAGATGACAGGCAGGAATCATGCAGCTCAGCTGGCAATTGTCAAGCAGATGAGCAGACAGTAATCACGCAGCTCAGCAGGCCCTGATCACGTGACTGAGCATGCACTGTTCACCTGGCTGATCATACACTGATCACGTGATTGATCAAGCATTGATCACTTGGATATCATGCACTGATCACGTGGCTAATCATACGCTGTTCACGTGTCTGACCATGCACTGATCACGTGGCTGATCATGCACTGAACACGTGATTGAACATGCACTTATCACGTGGCTGATCATGCAGTGATCACGCAGCTACCATGTACTGGTCACATGACTGATCATGCACTGATCACGTAATTGATCATGCACTGATCACCTGGCTTATCATGCATTCATCATGTGACTGATCATGTGCTGATCATGTTTGGTGTCACACACTGATCATGTGCATCTGGAGGCAATGAACAAAGAGCTGAGTAGGCAGGAATCAGTCAGCAGGCTATAATCATGGAACTCAGCTCTGAGAAATCATGCTGCTCAGCTGGAAATAATCAAGTAGATGAGCAGGCAGGAATTATGCAGCACAGGTGGCAATAGTCAAGGAGATGACAGGCAGGAATCGTACAGCTCAGCTGGCAATTGTCAAGCAGATGAGCAGACAGTAATCACGCAGCTCAGCAGGCCCTGATCACGTGACTGAGCATGCACTGTTCACGTCGCTGATCACACACCTATCATGTGAATGATCATGCACTGATCACGTGGCTCTCATGCACTGATCACGTGATTGCGCATGCACTGATCACGTAATTGTATGCACTGCTCACGTGGCTATCATGCACTGATCATGTGACTGATCATGCACTGATCACGTAGCTATCTTGCACTGATCACTTGGCTGATCATACACTCATCACGGGACTGATCGTGCACTGATCACGGCGCTATCAGGCATTGACTACATGACTCCACATGCACTGATCACGTGGATGATCATGCACTGATCACGTGACTATCATGCACTAATCACGTGGCTATCATTCACTGATCAGGTGGATATCATGCACTGATCACGTGGCTGATCACACACGTATCACATGACTGATCATGCACTGATCACGTGGCTATCATGTACTGATCACGTGGCTGATCATGCAATGATCACGTAGTTATCATGTACTGGTCATGTGACTGATCATGCAATGATCACGTAATTGATCATGCACTGATCATGTGGCTGATCATGCACTGATCACGTGACTGATCATGCACTGATCACGTGACTGATCATGCACTGATCACGTGGCTATCATGCACTGATCACGTGGCTGATCATGCACTGCTCATGTGGCTGTCATGAAATGATCACGCAGCTACCATGTGCTGGTCACGTGACTGATCATGCACTGATCATGTGGCTGATCAGGCACTGATCACGTGACTGATCATGCACTGATCACGTGGCTATCATGCACTGATCACTTGGCTGGTCATACACTGATCACGCAGCTACCATGTACTGGTCACGTGACTGATCATGCACTGATGATGTAATTGATCATGCACTGATCACGTGGCTATCATGCACTGATCACATGGCTGGTCATACACTGATCACGTGCCTGGTCATGCACAGATTACATGACTGATCATGCACTGATCACGTCACTGATCATGCACTGATCACGTGGCTATCACGCACTACTCACGTGGCTGATCATGCAATGATCATGTAGCTCCATGTACCGGTCACGTGACTGATCATACACCCATCAGGTGACTGATCATGCACTGATCACGTGGCTATCATGCACTGATCATGTGGCTGGTCATACACTGATCACCTGCCTGGTCATGCACAGATCACGTGACTAATCATGAACTGATCACGTAGCAATCATTCACTGATCACCTGGCTGATCATGCACTGATCACGTGGCTATCATGCAATGATCACGTGGCTATCATGCACTGATCACGTGTCTGATCATGCACTGATACCATGACTGAGCATGGACTGGTCACATGACTATCATGTAGTGATCACGTGACTTAATGGGGCTGACCATGTGACTGATCATGCGCTGAGCATGTTTGCTATCATACACTGATCATGTGCCTCTGGAGGCAATAAACAAAGAGCTGAGTAGGCATGAATCAAACAGTCAGCAGGCAATAATCATGGAACTCAGCTGTGAGGAATCATGCTGCTCAGCTGGCAATAATCAAGCAGCTGAGCAGGCAGGAATTACACAGCACAGCTGGCAATTGTCAAGCAGATGACAGGCAGGAATCATGCAGCTCAGCTGGCAATTGTCAAGCAGATGAGCAGACAGTAATCACGCAGCTCAGCAGGCCCTGATCACGTGACTGAGCATGCACTGTTCACCTGGCTGATCATACACTGATCACGTGATTGATCAAGCATTGATCACTTGGATATCATGCACTGATCACGTGGCTAATCATACACTGTTCACGTGTCTGACCATGCACTGATCACGTGGCTGATCATGCACTGAACACGTGATTGAACATGCACTTATCACGTGGCTGATCATGCAGTGATCACGCAGCTACCATGTACTGGTCACATGACTGATCATGCACTGATCACGTAATTGATCATGCACTGATCACCTGGCTTATCATGCATTCATCATGTGACTGATCATGTGCTGATCATGTTTGGTGTCACACACTGATCATGTGCATCTGGAGGCAATGAACAAAGAGCTGAGTAGGCAGGAATCAGTCAGCAGGCTATAATCATGGAACTCAGCTCTGAGAAATCATGCTGCTCAGCTGGAAATAATCAAGTAGATGAGCAGGCAGGAATTATGCAGCACAGGTGGCAATAGTCAAGGAGATGACAGGCAGGAATCGTACAGCTCAGCTGGCAATTGTCAAGCAGATGAGCAGACAGTAATCACGCAGCTCAGCAGGCCCTGATCACGTGACTGAGCATGCACTGTTCACGTCGCTGATCACACACCTATCATGTGAATGATCATGCACTGATCACGTGGCTCTCATGCACTGATCACGTGATTGCGCATGCACTGATCACGTAATTGTATGCACTGCTCACGTGGCTATCATGCACTGATCATGTGACTGATCATGCACTGATCACGTAGCTATCTTGCACTGATCACTTGGCTGATCATACACTCATCACGGGACTGATCGTGCACTGATCACGGCGCTATCAGGCATTGACTACATGACTCCACATGCACTGATCACGTGGATGATCATGCACTGATCACGTGACTATCATGCACTAATCACGTGGCTATCATTCACTGATCAGGTGGATATCATGCACTGATCACGTGGCTGATCACACACGTATCACATGACTGATCATGCACTGATCACGTGGCTATCATGTACTGATCACGTGGCTGATCATGCAATGATCACGTAGCTACCATGTACTGGTCACGTGACTGATCATGCAATGATCACGTAATTGATCATGCACTGATCATGTGGCTGATCATGCACTGATCACGTGACTGATCATGCACTGATCACGTGACTGATCAAGCACTGATCACGTGGCTATCATGCACTGCTAATGTGGCTGATCATGAAATGATCACGCAGCTACCATGTACTGGTCACGTGACTGATCATGCACTGATCATGTGGCTGATCAGGCACTGATCGTGACTGATCATGCACTGATCACTTGGCTGGTCATACACTGATCACGCAGCTACCATGTACTGGTCACGTGACTGATCATGCAATGATCACGAATTGATCATGCACTGATCATGTGGCTGATCATGCACTGATCATTTGGCTGATCATGCACTGATCACGTGACTGATCATGCACTGATCACGTGACTGATCAAGCACTGATCACGTGGCTATCATGCACTGCTAATGTGGCTGATCATGAAATGATCACGCAGCTACCATGTACTGGTCACGTGACTGATCATGCACTGATCATGTGGCTGATCAGGCACTGATCACGTGACTGATCATGCACTGATCACGTGGCTATCATGCACTGATCACTTGGCTGGTCATACACTGATCACGCTGCTACCATGTACTGGTCACGTGACTGATCATGCACTGATGATGTAATTGATCATGCACTGATCACGTGGCTATCATGCACTGATCACATGGCTGGTCATACACTGATCACGTGCCTGGTCATGCACAGATTACATGACTGATCATGCACTGATCACGTCACTGATCATGCACTGATCACGTGGCTATCACGCACTACTCACGTGGCTGATCAT
Organism: Bos javanicus; assembly: GCF_032452875.1. Classification (NCBI taxonomy): domain Eukaryota; kingdom Metazoa; phylum Chordata; class Mammalia; order Artiodactyla; family Bovidae; genus Bos; species Bos javanicus. The sequence goes on from NW_026893975.1 coordinate 21,899, forward strand.
GCAATGATCATGTAGCTCCCATGTACCGGTCACGTGACTGATCATACACCCATCAGGTGACTGATCATGCACTGATCACGTGGCTATCATGCACTGATCATGTGGCTGGTCATACACTGATCACCTGCCTGGTCATGCACAGATCACGTGACTAATCATGAACTGATCACGTAGCAATCATTCACTGATCACCTGGCTGATCATGCACTGATCACGTGGCTATCATGCAATGATCACGTGGCTATCATGCACTGATCACGTGTCTGATCATGCACTGATACCATGACTGAGCATGGACTGGTCACATGACTATCATGTAGTGATCACGTGACTTAATGGGGCTGACCATGTGACTGATCATGCGCTGAGCATGTTTGCTATCATACACTGATCATGTGCCTCTGGAGGCAATAAACAAAGAGCTGAGTAGGCATGAATCAAACAGTCAGCAGGCAATAATCATGGAACTCAGCTGTGAGGAATCATGCTGCTCAGCTGGCAATAATCAAGCAGCTGAGCAGGCAGGAATTACACAGCACAGCTGGCAATTGTCAAGCAGATGACAGGCAGGAATCATGCAGCTCAGCTGGCAATTGTCAAGCAGATGAGCAGACAGTAATCACGCAGCTCAGCAGGCCCTGATCACGTGACTGAGCATGCACTGTTCACCTGGCTGATCATACACTGATCACGTGATTGATCAAGCATTGATCACTTGGATATCATGCACTGATCACGTGGCTAATCATACACTGTTCACGTGTCTGACCATGCACTGATCACGTGGCTGATCATGCACTGAACACGTGATTGAACATGCACTTATCACGTGGCTGATCATGCAGTGATCACGCAGCTACCATGTACTGGTCACATGACTGATCATGCACTGATCACGTAATTGATCATGCACTGATCACCTGGCTTATCATGCATTCATCATGTGACTGATCATGTGCTGATCATGTTTGGTGTCACACACTGATCATGTGCATCTGGAGGCAATGAACAAAGAGCTGAGTAGGCAGGAATCAGTCAGCAGGCTATAATCATGGAACTCAGCTCTGAGAAATCATGCTGCTCAGCTGGAAATAATCAAGTAGATGAGCAGGCAGGAATTATGCAGCACAGGTGGCAATAGTCAAGGAGATGACAGGCAGGAATCGTACAGCTCAGCTGGCAATTGTCAAGCAGATGAGCAGACAGTAATCACGCAGCTCAGCAGGCCCTGATCACGTGACTGAGCATGCACTGTTCACGTCGCTGATCACACACCTATCATGTGAATGATCATGCACTGATCACGTGGCTCTCATGCACTGATCACGTGATTGCGCATGCACTGATCACGTAATTGTATGCACTGCTCACGTGGCTATCATGCACTGATCATGTGACTGATCATGCACTGATCACGTAGCTATCTTGCACTGATCACTTGGCTGATCATACACTCATCACGGGACTGATCGTGCACTGATCACGGCGCTATCAGGCATTGACTACATGACTCCACATGCACTGATCACGTGGATGATCATGCACTGATCACGTGACTATCATGCACTAATCACGTGGCTATCATTCACTGATCAGGTGGATATCATGCACTGATCACGTGGCTGATCACACACGTATCACATGACTGATCATGCACTGATCACGTGGCTATCATGTACTGATCACGTGGCTGATCATGCAATGATCACGTAGCTACCATGTACTGGTCACGTGACTGATCATGCAATGATCACGTAATTGATCATGCACTGATCATGGGCTGATCATGCACTGATCACGTGACTGATCATGCACTGATCACGTGACTGATCAAGCACTGATCACGTGGCTATCATGCACTGCTAATGTGGCTGATCATGAAATGATCACGCAGCTACCATGTACTGGTCACGTGACTGATCATGCACTGATCATGTGGCTGATCAGGCACTGATCACGTGACTGATCATGCACTGATCACTTGGCTGGTCATACACTGATCACGCAGCTACCATGTACTGGTCACGTGACTGATCATGCAATGATCACGTAATTGATCATGCACTGATCATGTGGCTGATCATGCACTGATCATTTGGCTGATCATGCACTGATCACGTGACTGATCATGCACTGATCACGTGACTGATCAAGCACTGATCACGTGGCTATCATGCACTGCTAATGTGGCTGATCATGAAATGATCACGCAGCTACCATGTACTGGTCACGTGACTGATCATGCACTGATCATGTGGCTGATCAGGCACTGATCACGTGACTGATCATGCACTGATCACGTGGCTATCATGCACTGATCACTTGGCTGGTCATACACTGATCACGCAGCTACCATGTACTGGTCACGTGACTGATCATGCACTGATGGTGTAATTGATCATGCACTGATCACGTGGCTATCATGCACTGATCACATGGCTGGTCATACACTGATCACGTGCCTGGTCATGCACAGATTACATGACTGATCATGCACTGATCACGTCACTGATCATGCACTGATCACGTGGCTATCACGCACTACTCACGTGGCTGATCATGCAATGATCATGTAGCTCCCATGTACCGGTCACGTGACTGATCATACACCCATCAGGTTACTGATCATGCACTGATCACGTGGCTATCATGCACTGATCATGTGGCTGGTCATACACTGATCACCTGCCTGGTCATGCACAGATCACGTGACTAATCATGAACTGATCACGTAGCAATCATTCACTGATCACCTGGCTGATCATGCACTGATCACGTGGCTATCATGCAATGATCACGTGGCTATCATGCACTGATCACGTGTCTGATCATGCACTGATACCATGACTGAGCATGGACTGGTCACATGACTATCATGTAGTGATCACGTGACTTAATGGGGCTGACCATGTGACTGATCATGCGCTGAGCATGTTTGCTATCATACACTGATCATGTGCCTCTGGAGGCAATAAACAAAGAGCTGAGTAGGCATGAATCAAACAGTCAGCAGGCAATAATCATGGAACTCAGCTGTGAGGAATCATGCTGCTCAGCTGGCAATAATCAAGCAGCTGAGCAGGCAGGAATTACACAGCACAGCTGGCAATTGTCAAGCAGATGACAGGCAGGAATCATGCAGCTCAGCTGGCAATTGTCAAGCAGATGAGCAGACAGTAATCACGCAGCTCAGCAGGCCCTGATCACGTGACTGAGCATGCACTGTTCACCTGGCTGATCATACACTGATCACGTGATTGATCAAGCATTGATCACTTGGATATCATGCACTGATCACGTGGCTAATCATACACTGTTCACGTGTCTGACCATGCACTGATCACGTGGCTGATCATGCACTGAACACGTGATTGAACATGCACTTATCACGTGGCTGATCATGCAGTGATCACGCAGCTACCATGTACTGGTCACATGACTGATCATGCACTGATCACGTAATTGATCATGCACTGATCACCTGGCTTATCATGCATTCATCATGTGACTGATCATGTGCTGATCATGTTTGGTGTCACACACTGATCATGTGCATCTGGAGGCAATGAACAAAGAGCTGAGTAGGCAGGAATCAGTCAGCAGGCTATAATCATGGAACTCAGCTCTGAGAAATCATGCTGCTCAGCTGGAAATAATCAAGTAGATGAGCAGGCAGGAATTATGCAGCACAGGTGGCAATAGTCAAGGAGATGACAGGCAGGAATCGTACAGCTCAGCTGGCAATTGTCAAGCAGATGAGCAGACAGTAATCACGCAGCTCAGCAGGCCCTGATCACGTGACTGAGCATGCACTGTTCACGTCGCTGATCACACACCTATCATGTGAATGATCATGCACTGATCACGTGGCTCTCATGCACTGATCACGTGATTGCGCATGCACTGATCACGTAATTGTATGCACTGCTCACGTGGCTATCATGCACTGATCATGTGACTGATCATGCACTGATCACGTAGCTATCTTGCACTGATCACTTGGCTGATCATACACTCATCACGGGACTGATCGTGCACTGATCACGGCGCTATCAGGCATTGACTACATGACTCCACATGCACTGATCACGTGGATGATCATGCACTGATCACGTGACTATCATGCACTAATCACGTGGCTATCATTCACTGATCAGGTGGATATCATGCACTGATCACGTGGCTGATCACACACGTATCACATGACTGATCATGCACTGATCACGTGGCTATCATGTACTGATCACGTGGCTGATCATGCAATGATCACGTAGCTACCATGTACTGGTCACGTGACTGATCATGCAATGATCACGTAATTGATCATGCACTGATCATGTGGCTGATCATGCACTGATCACGTGACTGATCATGCACTGATCACGTGACTGATCAAGCACTGATCACGTGGCTATCATGCACTGCTAATGTGGCTGATCATGAAATGATCACGCAGCTACCATGTACTGGTCACGTGACTGATCATGCACTGATCATGTGGCTGATCAGGCACTGATCACGTGACTGATCATGCACTGATCACGTGGCTATCATGCACTGATCACTTGGCTGGTCATACACTGATCACGCAGCTACCATGTACTGGTCACGTGACTGATCATGCACTGATGATGTAATTGATCATGCACTGATCACGTGGCTATCATGCACTGATCACATGGCTGGTCATACACTGATCACGTGCCTGGTCATGCACAGATTACATGACTGATCATGCACTGATCACGTCACTGATCATGCACTGATCACGTGGCTATCACGCACTACTCACGTGGCTGATCATGCAATGATCATGTAGCTCCCATGTACCGGTCACGTGACTGATCATACACCCATCAGGTGACTGATCATGCACTGATCACGTGGCTATCATGCACTGATCATGTGGCTGGTCATACACTGATCACCTGCCTGGTCATGCACAGATCACGTGACTAATCATGAACTGATCACGTAGCAATCATTCACTGATCACCTGGCTGATCATGCACTGATCACGTGGCTATCATGCAATGATCACGTGGCTATCATGCACTGATCACGTGTCTGATCATGCACTGATACCATGACTGAGCATGGACTGGTCACATGACTATCATGTAGTGATCACGTGACTTAATGGGGCTGACCATGTGACTGATCATGCGCTGAACATGTTTGCTATCATACACTGATCATGTGCCTCTGGAGGCAATAAACAAAGAGCTGAGTAGGCATGAATCAAACAGTCAGCAGGCAATAATCATGGAACTCAGCTGTGAGGAATCATGCTGCTCAGCTGGCAATAATCAAGCAGCTGAGCAGGCAGGAATTACACAGCACAGCTGGCAATTGTCAAGCAGATGACAGGCAGGAATCATGCAGCTCAGCTGGCAATTGTCAAGCAGATGAGCAGACAGTAATCACGCAGCTCAGCAGGCCCTGATCACGTGACTGAGCATGCACTGTTCACCTGGCTGATCATACACTGATCACGTGATTGATCAAGCATTGATCACTTGGATATCATGCACTGATCACGTGGCTAATCATACATTGTTCACGTGTCTGACCATGCACTGATCACGTGGCTGATCATGCACTGAACACGTGATTGAACATGCACTTATCACGTGGCTGATCATGCAGTGATCACGCAGCTACCATGTACTGGTCACATGACTGATCATGCACTGATCACGTAATTGATCATGCACTGATCACCTGGCTTATCATGCATTCATCATGTGACTGATCATGTGCTGATCATGTTTGGTGTCACACACTGATCATGTGCATCTGGAGGCAATGAACAAAGAGCTGAGTAGGCAGGAATCAGTCAGCAGGCTATAATCATGGAACTCAGCTCTGAGAAATCATGCTGCTCAGCTGGAAATAATCAAGTAGATGAGCAGGCAGGAATTATGCAGCACAGGTGGCAATAGTCAAGGAGATGACAGGCAGGAATCGTACAGCTCAGCTGGCAATTGTCAAGCAGATGAGCAGACAGTAATCACGCAGCTCAGCAGGCCCTGATCACGTGACTGAGCATGCACTGTTCACGTCGCTGATCACACACCTATCATGTGAATGATCATGCACTGATCACGTGGCTCTCATGCACTGATCACGTGATTGCGCATGCACTGATCACGTAATTGTATGCACTGCTCACGTGGCTATCATGCACTGATCATGTGACTGATCATGCACTGATCACGTAGCTATCTTGCACTGATCACTTGGCTGATCATACACTCATCACGGGACTGATCGTGCACTGATCACGGCGCTATCATGCATTGACTACATGACTCCACATGCACTGATCACGTGGATGATCATGCACTGATCACGTGACTATCATGCACTAATCACGTGGCTATCATTCACTGATCAGGTGGATATCATGCACTGATCACGTGGCTGATCACACACGTATCACATGACTGATCATGCACTGATCACGTGGCTATCATGTACTGATCACGTGGCTGATCATGCAATGATCACGTAGCTACCATGTACTGGTCACGTGACTGATCATGCAATGATCACGTAATTGATCATGCACTGATCATGTGGCTGATCATGCACTGATCACGTGACTGATCATGCACTGATCACGTGACTGATCAAGCACTGATCACGTGGCTATCATGCACTGCTAATGTGGCTGATCATGAAATGATCACGCAGCTACCATGTACTGGTCACGTGACTGATCATGCACTGATCATGTGGCTGATCAGGCACTGATCACGTGACTGATCATGCACTGATCACGTGGCTATCATGCACTGATCACTTGGCTGGTCATACACTGATCACGCAGCTACCATGTACTGGTCACGTGACTGATCATGCACTGATGATGTAATTGATCATGCACTGATCACGTGGCTATCATGCACTGATCACATGGCTGGTCATACACTGATCACGTGCCTGGTCATGCACAGATTACATGACTGATCATGCACTGATCACGTCACTGATCATGCACTGATCACGTGGCTATCATGCACTTCTCACGTGGCTGATCATGCAATGATCATGTAGCTACCATGTACCGGTCACGTGACTGATCATACACCCATCAGGTGACTGATCATGCACTGATCACGTGGCTATCATGCACTGATCATGTGGCTGGTCATACACTGATCACCTGCCTGGTCATGCACAGATCACGTGACTAATCATGGACTGATCACGTAGCAATCATTCACTGATCACGTGGCTATCATGCACTGATCACGTGTCTGATCATGCATTGATACCATGACTGAGCATGGACTGGTCACATGACTATCATGTAGTGATCACGTGACTTAATGGGGCTGACCATGTGACTGATCATGCGCTGAACATGTTTGCTATCATACACTGATCCTGTGCCTCTGGAGGCAATAAACAAAGAGCTGAGTAGGCACGAATCAAACAGTCAGCAGGCAAAAATCATGGAACTCAGCTGTGAGGATTCATGCTGCTCAGCTGGCAATAATCAAGCAGCTGAGCAGGCAGGAATTACACAGCACAGCTGGCAATTGTCAAGCAGATGACAGGCAGGAATCATGCAGCTCAGCTGGCAATTGTCAAGCAGATGAGCAGACAGTAATCACGCAGCTCAGCAGGCCCTGATCACGTGACTGAGCATGCACTGTTCACCTGGCTGATCATACACTGATCACGTGATTGATCAAGCATTGATCACTTGGATATCATGCACTGATCACGTGGCTAATCATACACTGTTCACGTGTCTGACCATGCACTGATCACGTGGCTGATCATGCACTGAACACGTGATTGAACATGCACTTATCACGTGGCTGATCATGCAGTGATCACGCAGCTACCATGTACTGGTCACATGACTGATCATGCACTGATCACGTAATTGATCATGCACTGATCCCCTGGCTTATCATGCATTCATCATGTGACTGATCATGTGCTGATCATGTTTGGTGTCACACACTGATCATGTGCATCTGGAGGCAATGAACAAAGAGCTGAGTAGGCAGGAATCAGTCAGCAGGCTATAATCATGGAACTCAGCTCTGAGAAATCATGCTGCTCAGCTGGAAATAATCAAGTAGATGAGCAGGCAGGAATTATGCAGCACAGGTGGCAATAGTCAAGGAGATGACAGGCAGGAATCGTACAGCTCAGCTGGCAATTGTCAAGCAGATGAGCAGACAGTAATCACGCAGCTCAGCAGGCCCTGATCACGTGACTGAGCATGCACTGTTCACGTCGCTGATCACACACCTATCATGTGAAAGATCATGCACTGATCACGTGGCTCTCATGCACTGATCACGTGATTGCGCATGCACTGATCACGTAATTGTATGCACTGCTCACGTGGCTATCATGCACTGATCATGTGACTGATCATGCACTGATCACGTAGCTATCTTGCACTGATCACTTGGCTGATCATACACTCATCACGGGACTGATCGTGCACTGATCACGGCGCTATCATGCATTGACTACATGACTCCACATGCACTGATCACGTGGATGATCATGCACTGATCACGTGACTATCATGCACTAATCACGTGGCTATCATTCACTGATCAGGTGGATATCATGCACTGATCACGTGGCTGATCACACACGTATCACATGACTGATCATGCACTGATCACGTGGCTACCATGTACTGATCACGTGGCTGATCATGCAATGATCACGTAGCTACCATGTACTGGTCACGTGACTGATCATGCAATGATCACGTAATTGATCATGCACTGATCATGTGGCTGATCATGCACTGATCACGTGACTGATCATGCACTGATCACGTGACTGATCAAGCACTGATCACGTGGCTATCATGCACTGCTAATGTGGCTGATCATGAAATGATCACGCAGCTACCATGTACTGGTCACGTGACTGATCATGCACTGATCATGTGGCTGATCAGGCACTGATCACGTGACTGATCATGCACTGATCACGTGGCTATCATGCACTGATCACTTGGCTGGTCATAAACTGATCACGCAGCTACCATGTACTGGTCACGTGACTGATCATGCACTGATCACGTAACTGATCATGCACGGATCACGTGGCTATCATGCACTGATCACATGGCTGGTCATACACTGATCACGTGCCTGGTCATGCACAGATTACATGACTGATCATGCACTGATCACGTCACTGATCATGCACTGATCACGTGGCTGATCATGAACTGATCACGTAGCAATCATTCACTGATCACCTGGCTGATCATGCACTGATCACGTGGCTATCATGCAATGATCACGTGGCTATCATGCACTGATCACGTGTCTGATCATGCACTGATACCATGACTGAGCATGGACTGGTCACATGACTATCATGTAGTGATCACGTGACTTAATGGGGCTGACCATGTGACTGATCATGCGCTGAACATGTTTGCTATCATACACTGATCATGTGCCTCTGGAGGCAATAAACAAAGAGCTGAGTAGGCATGAATCAAACAGTCAGCAGGCAAAAATCATGGAACTCAGCTGTGAGGATTCATGCTGCTCAGCTGGCAATAATCAAGCAGCTGAGCAGGCAGGAATTACACAGCACAGCTGGCAATTGTCAAGCAGATGACAGGCAGGAATCATGCAGCTCAGCTGGCAATTGTCAAGCAGATGAGCAGACAGTAATCACGCAGCTCAGCAGGCCCTGATCACGTGACTGAGCATGCACTGTTCACCTGGCTGATCATACACTGATCACGTGATTGATCAAGCATTGATCACTTGGATATCATGCACTGATCACGTGGCTAATCATACACTGTTCACGTGTCTGACCATGCACTGATCACGTGGCTGATCATGCACTGAACACGTGATTGAACATGCACTTATCACGTGGCTGATCATGCAGTGATCACGCAGCTACCATGTACTGGTCACATGACTGATCATGCACTGATCACCTGGCTTATCATGCATTCATCATGTGACTGATCATGTGCTGATCATGTTTGGTGTCACACACTGATCATGTGCATCTGGAGGCAATGAACAAAGAGCTGAGTAGGCAGGACTCAGTCAGCAGGCTATAATCATGGAACTCAGCTCTGAGAAATCATGCTGCTCAGCTGGAAATAATCAAGTAGATGAGCAGGCAGGAATTATGCAGCACAGGTGGCAATAGTCAAGGAGATGACAGGCAGGAATCGTACAGCTCAGCTGGCAATTGTCAAGCAGATGAGCAGACAGTAATCACGCAGCTCAGCAGGCCCTGATCACGTGACTGAGCATGCACTGTTCACGTCGCTGATCACACACCTATCACGTGAATGATCATGCACTGATCACGTGGCTCTCATGCACTGACCACGTGATTGCGCATGCACTGATCACGTAATTGTATGCACTGCTCACGTGGCTATCATGCACTGATCATGTGACTGATCATGCACTGATCACGTAGCTATCTTGCACTGATCACTTGGCTGATCATACACTCATCACGGGACTGATCGTGCACTGATCACAGCGCTATCATGCATTGACTACATGACTCCACATGCACTGATCACGTGGATGATCATGCACTGATCACGTGACTATCATGCACTAATCACGTGGCTATCATTCACTGATCAGGTGGATATCATGCACTGATCACGTGGCTGATCACACACGTATCACATGACTGATCATGCACTGATCACGTGGCTATCATGTACTGATCACGTGGCTGATCATGCAATGATCACGTAGCTACCATGTACTGGTCACGTGACTGATCATGCAATGATCACGTAATTGATCATGCACTGATCATGTGGCTGATCATGCACTGATCACCTGACTGATCATGCACTGATCACGTGACTGATCAAGCACTGATCACGTGGCTATCATGCACTGCTAATGTGGCTGATCATGAAATGATCACGCAGCTACCATGTACTGGTCACGTGACTGATCATGCACTGATCATGTGGCTGATCAGGCACTGATCACGTGACTGATCATGCACTGATCACGTGGCTATCATGCACTACTCACGTGGCTGATCATGCAATGATCATGTAGCTACCATGTACCGGTCACGTGACTGATCATACACCCATCAGGTGACTGATCATGCACTGATCACGTGGCTGTCATGCACTGATCATGTGGCTGGTCATACACTGATCACCTGCCTGGTCATGCACACATCACGTGACTAATCATGAACTGATCACGTAGCAATCATTCACTGATCACCTGGCTGATCATGCACTGATCACGTGGCTATCATGCAATGATCACGTGGCTATCATGCACTGATCACGTGTCTGATCATGCACTGATACCATGACTGAGCATGGACTGGTCACATGACTATCATGTAGTGATCACGTGACTTAATGGGGCTGACCATGTGACTGATCATGCGCTGAGCATGTTTGCTATCATACACTGATCATGTGCCTCTGGAGGCAATAAACAAAGAGCTGAGTAGGCATGAATCAAACAGTCAGCAGGCAATAATCATGGAACTCAGCTGTGAGGAATCATGCTGCTCAGCTGGCAATAATCAAGCAGCTGAGCAGGCAGGAATTACACAGCACAGCTGGCAATTGTCAAGCAGATGACAGGCAGGAATCATGCAGCTCAGCTGGCAATTGTCAAGCAGATGAGCAGACAGTAATCACGCAGCTCAGCAGGCCCTGATCACGTGACTGAGCATGCACTGTTCACCTGGCTGATCATACACTGATCACGTGATTGATCAAGCATTGATCACTTGGATATCATGCACTGATCACGTGGCTAATCATACACTGTTCACGTGTCTGACCATGCACTGATCACGTGGCTGATCATGCACTGAACACGTGATTGAACATGCACTTATCACGTGGCTGATCATGCAGTGATCACGCAGCTACCATGTACTGGTCACATGACTGATCATGCACTGATCACGTAATTGATCATGCACTGATCACCTGGCTTATCATGCATTCATCATGTGACTGATCATGTGCTGATCATGTTTGGTGTCACACACTGATCATGTGCATCTGGAGGCAATGAACAAAGAGCTGAGTAGGCAGGAATCAGTCAGCAGGCTATAATCATGGAACTCAGCTCTGAGAAATCATGCTGCTCAGCTGGAAATAATCAAGTAGATGAGCAGGCAGGAATTATGCAGCACAGGTGGCAATAGTCAAGGAGATGACAGGCAGGAATCGTACAGCTCAGCTGGCAATTGTCAAGCAGATGAGCAGACAGTAATCACGCAGCTCAGCAGGCCCTGATCACGTGACTGAGCATGCACTGTTCACGTCGCTGATCACACACCTATCACGTGAATGATCATGCACTGATCACGTGGCTCTCATGCACTGATCACGTGATTGCGCATGCACTGATCACGTAATTGTATGCACTGCTCACGTGGCTATCATGCACTGATCATGTGACTGATCATGCACTGATCACGTAGCTATCTTGCACTGATCACTTGGCTGATCATACACTCATCACGGGACTGATCGTGCACTGATCACGGCGCTATCATGCATTGACTACATGACTCCACATGCACTGATCACGTGGATGATCATGCACTGATCACGTGACTATCATGCACTAATCACGTGGCTATCATTCACTGATCAGGTGGATATCATGCACTGATCACGTGGCTGATCACACACGTATCACATGACTGATCATGCACTGATCACGTGGCTATCATGTACTGATCACGTGGCTGATCATGCAATGATCACGTAGCTACCATGTACTGGTCACGTGACTGATCATGCAATGATCACGTAAATGATCATGCACTGGTCATGTGGCTGATCATGCACTGATCACGTGACTGATCATGCACTGATCACGTGACTGATCAAGCACTGATCACGTGGCTATCATGCACTGCTAACGTGGCTGATCATGAAATGATCACGCAGCTACCATGTACTGGTCACGTGACTGATCATGCACTGATCATGTGGCTGATCAGGCACTGATCACGTGACTGATCATGCACTGATCACGTGGCTATCATGCACTGATCACTTGGCTGGTCATACACTGATCACGCAGCTACCATGTACTGGTCACGTGACTGATCATGCACTGATGATGTAATTGATCATGCACTGATCACGTGGCTATCATGCACTGATCACATGGCTGGTCATACACTGATCACGTGCCTGGTCATGCACAGATTACATGACTGATCATGCACTGATCACGTCACTGATCATGCACTGATCACGTGGCTATCATGCACTACTCACGTGGCTGATCATGCAATGATCATGTAGCTCCCATGTACCGGTCACGTGACTGATCATACACCCATCAGGTGACTGATCATGCACTGATCACGTGGCTATCATGCACTGATCACGTGGCTGGTCATACACTGATCACCTGCCTGGTCATGCACAGATCACGTGACTAATCATGAACTGATCACGTAGCAATCATTCACTGATCACCTGGCTGATCATGCACTGATCACGTGGCTATCATGCAATGATCACGTGGCTATCATGCACTGATCACGTGTCTGATCATGCACTGATACCATGACTGAGCATGGACTGGTCACATGACTATCATGTAGTGATCACGTGACTTAATGGCGCTGACCATCTGACTGATCATGCGCTGAGCATGTTTGCTATCATACACTGATCATGTGCCTCTGGAGGCAATAAACAAAGAGCTGAGTAGGCATGAATCAAACAGTCAGCAGGCAATAATCATGGAACTCAGCTGTGAGGAATCATGCTGCTCAGCTGGCAATAATCAAGCAGCTGAGCAGGCAGGAATTACACAGCACAGCTGGCAATTGTCAAGCAGATGACAGGCAGGAATCATGCAGCTCAGCTGGCAATTGTCAAGCAGATGAGCAGACAGTAATCACGCAGCTCAGCAGGCCCTGATCACGTGACTGAGCATGCACTGTTCACCTGGCTGATCATACACTGATCACGTGATTGATCAAGCATTGATCACTTGGATATCATGCACTGATCACGTGGCTAATCATACACTGTTCACGTGTCTGACCATGCACTGATCACGTGGCTGATCATGCACTGAACACGTGATTGAACATGCACTTATCACGTGGCTGATCATGCAGTGATCACGCAGCTACCATGTACTGGTCACATGACTGATCATGCACTGATCACGTAATTGATCATGCACTGATCACCTGGCTTATCATGCATTCATCATGTGACTGATCATGTGCTGATCATGTTTGGTGTCACACACTGATCATGTGCATCTGGAGGCAATGAACAAAGAGCTGAGTAGGCAGGAATCAGTCAGCAGGCTATAATCATGGAACTCAGCTCTGAGAAATCATGCTGCTCAGCTGGAAATAATCAAGTAGATGAGCAGGCAGGAATTATGCAGCACAGGTGGCAATAGTCAAGGAGATGACAGGCAGGAATCGTACAGCTCAGCTGGCAATTGTCAAGCAGATGAGCAGACAGTAATCACGCAGCTCAGCAGGCCCTGATCACGTGACTGAGCATGCACTGTTCACGTCGCTGATCACACACCTATCATGTGAAAGATCATGCACTGATCACGTGGCTCTCATGCACTGATCACGTGATTGCGCATGCACTGATCACGTAATTGTATGCACTGCTCACGTGGCTATCATGCACTGATCATGTGACTGATCATGCACTGATCACGTAGCTATCTTGCACTGATCACTTGGCTGATCATACACTCATCACGGGACTGATCGTGCACTGATCACGGCGCTATCATGCATTGACTACATGACTCCACATGCACTGATCACGTGGATGATCATGCACTGATCACGTGACTATCATGCACTAATCACGTGGCTATCATTCACTGATCAGGTGGATATCATGCACTGATCACGTGGCTGATCACACACGTATCACATGACTGATCATGCACTGATCACGTGGCTATCATGTACTGATCACGTGGCTGATCATGCAATGATCACGTAGCTACCATGTACTGGTCACGTGACTGATCATGCAATGATCACGTAATTGATCATGCACTGATCATGTGGCTGATCATGCACTGATCACGTGACTGATCATGCACTGATCACGTGACTGATCAAGCACTGATCACGTGGCTATCATGCACTGCTAATGTGGCTGATCATGAAATGATCACGCAGCTACCATGTACTGGTCACGTGACTGATCATGCACTGATCATGTGGCTGATCAGGCACTGATCACGTGACTGATCATGCACTGATCACGTGGCTATCATGCACTGATCACTTGGCTGGTCATACACTGATCACGCAGCTACCATGTACTGGTCACGTGACTGATCATGCACTGATGATGTAATTGATCATGCACTGATCACGTGGCTATCATGCACTGATCACATGGCTGGTCATACACTGATCACGTGCCTGGTCATGCACAGATTACATGACTGATCATGCACTGATCACGTCACTGATCATGCACTGATCACGTGGCTATCATGCACTACTCACGTGGCTGATCATGCAATGATCATGTTGCTACCATGTACCGGTCACGTGACTGATCATACACCCATCAGGTGACTGATCATGCACTGATCACGTGGCTATCATGCACTGATCATGTGGCTGGTCATACACTGATCACCTGCCTGGTCATGCACAGATCACGTGACTAATCATGAACTGATCACGTAGCAATCATTCACTGATCACCTGGCTGATCATGCACTGATCACGTGGCTATCATGCAATGATCACGTGGCTATCATGCACTGATCACGTGTCTGATCATGCACTGATACCATGACTGAGCATGGACTGGTCACATGACTATCATGTAGTGATCACGTGACTTAATGGGGCTGACCATGTGACTGATCATGCGCTGAACATGTTTGCTATCATACACTGATCATGTGCCTCTGGAGGCAATAAACAAAGAGCTGAGTAGGCATGAATCAAACAGTCAGCAGGCAAAAATCATGGAACTCAGCTGTGAGGAATCATGCTGCTCAGCTGGCAATAATCAAGCAGCTGAGCAGGCAGGAATTACACAGCACAGCTGGCAATTGTCAAGCAGATGACAGGCAGGAATCATGCAGCTCAGCTGGCAATTGTCAAGCAGATGAGCAGACAGTAATCACGCAGCTCAGCAGGCCCTGATCACGTGACTGAGCATGCACTGTTCACCTGGCTGATCATACACTGATCACGTGATTGATCAAGCATTGATCACTTGGATATCATGCACTGATCACGTGGCTAATCATACACTGTTCACGTGTCTGACCATGCACTGATCACGTGGCTGATCATGCACTGAACACGTGATTGAACATGCACTTATCACGTGGCTGATCATGCAGTGATCACGCAGCTACCATGTACTGGTCACATGACTGATCATGCACTGATCACGTAATTGATCATGCACTGATCACCTGGCTTATCATGCATTCATCATGTGACTGATCATGTGCTGATCATGTTTGGTGTCACACACTGATCATGTGCATCTGGAGGCAATGAACAAAGAGCTGAGTAGGCAGGAATCAGTCAGCAGGCTATAATCATGGAACTCAGCTCTGAGAAATCATGCTGCTCAGCTGGAAATAATCAAGTAGATGAGCAGGCAGGAATTATGCAGCACAGGTGGCAATAGTCAAGGAGATGACAGGCAGGAATCGTACAGCTCAGCTGGCAATTGTCAAGCAGATGAGCAGACAGTAATCACGCAGCTCAGCAGGCCCTGATCACGTGACTGAGCATGCACTGTTCACGTCGCTGATCACACACCTATCATGTGAATGATCATGCACTGATCACGTGGCTCTCATGCACTGATCACGTGATTGCGCATGCACTGATCACGTAATTGTATGCACTGCTCACGTGGCTATCATGCACTGATCATGTGACTGATCATGCACTGATCACGTAGCTATCTTGCACTGATCACTTGGCTGATCATACACTCATCACGGGACTGATCGTGCACTGATCACGGCGCTATCATGCATTGACTACATGACTCCACATGCACTGATCACGTGGATGATCATGCACTGATCACGTGACTATCATGCACTAATCACGTGGCTATCATTCACTGATCAGGTGGATATCATGCACTGATCACGTGGCTGATCACACACGTATCACATGACTGATCATGCACTGATCACGTGGCTATCATGTACTGATCACGTGGCTGATCATGCAATGATCACGTAGCTACCATGTACTGGTCACGTGACTGATCATGCAATGATCACGTAATTGATCATGCACTGATCATGTGGCTGATCATGCACTGATCACGTGACTGATCATGCACTGATCACGTGACTGATCAAGCACTGATCACGTGGCTATCATGCACTGCTAATGTGGCTGATCATGAAATGATCACGCAGCTACCATGTACTGGTCACGTGACTGATCATGCACTGATCATGTGGCTGATCAGGCACTGATCACGTGACTGATCATGCACTGATCACGTGGCTATCATGCACTGATCACTTGGCTGGTCATACACTGATCACGCAGCTACCATGTACTGGTCACGTGACTGATCATGCACTGATGATGTAATTGATCATGCACTGATCACGTGGCTATCATGCACTGATCACATGGCTGGTCATACACTGATCACGTGCCTGGTCATGCACAGATTACATGACTGATCATGCACTGATCACGTCACTGATCATGCACTGATCACGTGGCTATCATGCACTACTCACGTGGCTGATCATGCAATGATCATGTAGCTACCATGTACCGGTCACGTGACTGATCATACACCCATCAGGTGACTGATCATGCACTGATCACGTGGCTATCATGCACTGATCACGTGGCTGGTCATACACTGATCACCTGCCTGGTCATGCACAGATCACGTGACTAATCATGAACTGATCACGTAGCAATCATTCACTGATCACCTGGCTGATCATGCACTGATCACGTGGCTATCATGCAATGATCACGTGGCTATCATGCACTGATCACGTGTCTGATCATGCACTGATACCATGACTGAGCATGGACTGGTCACATGACTATCATGTAGTGATCACGTGACTTAATGGGGCTGACCATGTGACTGATCATGCGCTGAACATGTTTGCTATCATACACTGATCATGTGCCTCTGGAGGCAATAAACAAAGAGCTGAGTAGGCATGAATCAAACAGTCAGCAGGCAAAAATCATGGAACTCAGCTGTGAGGAATCATGCTGCTCAGCTGGCAATAATCAAGCAGCTGAGCAGGCAGGAATTACACAGCACAGCTGGCAATTGTCAAGCAGATGACAGGCAGGAATCATGCAGCTCAGCTGGCAATTGTCAAGCAGATGAGCAGACAGTAATCACGCAGCTCAGCAGGCCCTGATCACGTGACTGAGCATGCACTGTTCACCTGGCTGATCATACACTGATCACGTGATTGATCAAGCATTGATCACTTGGATATCATGCACTGATCACGTGGCTAATCATACACTGTTCACGTGTCTGACCATGCACTGATCACGTGGCTGATCATGCACTGAACACGTGATTGAACATGCACTTATCACGTGGATGATCATGCAGTGATCACGCAGCTACCATGTACTGGTCACATGACTGATCATGCACTGATCACGTAATTGATCATGCACTGATCACCTGGCTTATCATGCATTCATCATGTGAGTGAACATGTGCTGATCATGTTTGGTGTCACACACTGATCATGTGCATCTGGAGGCAATGAACAAAGAGCTGAGTAGGCAGGAATCAGTCAGCAGGCTATAATCATGGAACTCAGCTCTGAGAAATCATGCTGTTCAGCTTGAAATAATCAAGTAGATGAGCAGGCAGGAATTATGCAGCACAGGTGGCAATAGTCAAGGAGATGACAGGCAGGAATCATACAGCTCAGCTGGCAATTGTCAAGCAGATGAGCAGACAGTAATCACGCAGCTCAGCAGGCCCTGATCACGTGACTGAGCATGCACTGTTCACGTCGCTGATCACACACCTATCATGTGAAAGATCATGCACTGATCACGTGGCTCTCATGCACTGATCACGTGATTGCGCATGCACTGATCACGTAATTGTATGCACTGCTCACGTGGCTATCATGCACTGATCATGTGACTGATCATGCACTGATCACGTAGCTATCTTGCACTGATCACTTGGCTGATCATACACTCATCACGGGACTGATCGTGCACTGATCACGGCGCTATCATGCATTGACTACATGACTCCACATGCACTGATCACGTGGATGATCATGCACTGATCACGTGACTATCATGCACTAATCACGTGGCTATCATTCACTGATCAGGTGGATATCATGCACTGATCACGTGGCTGATCACACACGTATCACATGACTGATCATGCACTGAACACGTGGCTATCATGCACTGATCACTTGGCTGGTCATACACTGATCACGCAGCTACCATGTACTGGTCACGTGACTGATCATGCACTGATCACGTGACTGATCATGCACTGATCACGTAGCTATCATGCACTGATCACATGGCTGGTCATACACTGATCACGTGCCTGGTCATGCACAGATTACATGACTGATCATGCACTGATCACGTCACTGATCATGCACTGATCACGTGGCTATCATGCACTACTCACGTGGCTGATCATGCAATGATCATGTAGCTACCATGTACCGGTCACGTGACTGATCATACACCCTTCAGGTGACTGATCATGCACTGATCACGTGGCTATCATGCACTGATCATGTGACTGGTCATACACTGATCACCTGCCTGGTCATGCACAGATCACGTGACTAATCATGAACTGATCACGTAGCAATCATTCACTGATCACCTGGCTGATCATGCACTGATCACGTGGCTATCATGCAATGATCACGTGGCTATCATGCACTGATCACGTGTCTGATCATGCACTGATACCATGACTGAGCATGGACTGGTCACATGACTATCATGTAGTGATCACGTGACTTAATGGGGCTGACCATGTGACTGATCATGCGCTGAACATGTTTGCTATCATACACTGATCATGTGCCTCTGGAGGCAATAAACAAAGAGCTGAGTAGGCATGAATCAAACAGTCAGCAGGCAATAATCATGGAACTCAGCTGTGAGGAATCATGCTGCTCAGCTGGCAATAATCAAGCAGCTGAGCAGGCAGGAATTACACAGCACAGCTGGCAATTGTCAAGCAGATGACAGGCAGGAATCATGCAGCTCAGCTGGCAATTGTCAAGCAGATGAGCAGACAGTAATCACGCAGCTCAGCAGGCCCTGATCACGTGACTGAGCATGCACTGTTCACCTGGCTGATCATACACTGATCACGTGATTGATCAAGCATTGATCACTTGGATATCATGCACTGATCACGTGGCTAATCATACACTGTTCACGTGTCTGACCATGCACTGATCACGTGGCTATCATGCACTGATCACTTGGCTGGTCATACACTGATCACGCAGCTACCATGTACTGGTCACGTGACTGATCATGCACTGATGATGTAATTGATCATGCACTGATCACGTGGCTATCATGCACTGATCACATGGCTGGGCATACACTGATCACGTGCCTGGTCATGCACAGATTACATGACTGATCATGCACTGATCACGTCACTGATCATGCACTGATCACGTGGCTATCATGCACTACTCACGTGTCTATCATGCAATGATCATGTAGCTACCATGTACCGGTCACGTGACTGATCATACACCCATCAGGTGACTGATCATGCACTGATCACGTGGCTATCATGCACTGATCATGTGGCTGGTCATACACTGATCACCTGCCTGGTCATGCACAGATCACGTGACTAATCATGAACTGATCACGTAGCAATCATTCACTGATCACCTGGCTGATCATGCACTGATCACGTGGCTATCATGCAATGATCACGTGGCTATCATGCACTGATCACGTGTCTGATCATGCACTGATACCATGACTGAGCATGGACTGGTCACATGACTATCATGTAGTGATCACGTGACTTAATGGGGCTGACCATGTGACTGATCATGCGCTGAACATGTTTGCTATCATACACTGATCATGTGCCTCTGGAGGCAATAAACAAAGAGCTGAGTAGGCACGAATCAAACAGTCAGCAGGCAAAAATCATGGAACTCAGCTGTGAGGATTCATGCTGCTCAGCTGGCAATAATCAAGCAGCTGAGCAGGCAGGAATTACACAGCACAGCTGGCAATTGTCAAGCAGATGACAGGCAGGAATCATGCAGCTCAGCTGGCAATTGTCAAGCAGATGAGCAGACAGTAATCACGCAGCTCAGCAGGCCCTGATCACGTGACTGAGCATGCACTGTTCACCTGGCTGATCATACACTGATCACGTGATTGATCAAGCATTGATCACTTGGATATCATGCACTGATCACGTGGCTAATCATACACTGTTCACGTGTCTGACCATGCACTGATCACGTGGCTGATCATGCACTGAACACGTGATTGAACATGCACTTATCACGTGGCTGATCATGCAGTGATCACGCAGCTACCATGTACTGGTCACATGACTGATCATGCACTGATCACGTAATTGATCATGCACTGATCACCTGGCTTATCATGCATTCATCATGTGACTGATCATGTGCTGATCATGTTTGGTGTCACACACTGATCATGTGCATCTGGAGGCAATGAACAAAGAGCTGAGTAGGCAGGAATCAGTCAGCAGGCTATAATCATGGAACTCAGCTCTGAGAAATCATGCTGCTCAGCTGGAAATAATCAAGTAGATGAGCAGGCAGGAATTATGCAGCACAGGTGGCAATAGTCAAGGAGATGACAGGCAGGAATCGTACAGCTCAGCTGGCAATTGTCAAGCAGATGAGCAGACAGTAATCACGCAGCTCAGCAGGCCCTGATCACGTGACTGAGCATGCACTGTTCACGTCGCTGATCACACACCTATCATGTGAATGATCATGCACTGATCACGTGGCTCTCATGCACTGATCACGTGATTGCGCATGCACTGATCACGTAATTGTATGCACTGCTCACGTGGCTATCATGCACTGATCATGTGACTGATCATGCACTGATCACGTAGCTATCTTGCACTGATCACTTGGCTGATCATACACTCATCACGGGACTGATCGTGCACTGATCACGGCGCTATCATGCATTGACTACATGACTCCACACGCACTGATCACGTGGATGATCATGCACTGATCACGTGACTATCATGCACTAATCACGTGGCTATCATTCACTGATCAGGTGGATATCATGCACTGATCACGTGGCTGATCACACACGTATCACATGACTGATCATGCACTGATCACGTGGCTATCATGTACTGATCACGTGGCTGATCATGCAATGATCACGTAGCTACCATGTACTGGTCACGTGACTGATCATGCAATGATCACGTAATTGATCATGCACTGATCATGTGGCTGATCATGCACTGATCACGTGACTGATCATGCACTGATCACGTGACTGATCAAGCACTGATCACGTGGCTATCATGCACTGCTAATGTGGCTGATCATGAAATGATCACGCAGCTACCATGTACTGGTCACGTGACTGATCATGCACTGATCATGTGGCTGATCAGGCACTGATCACGTGACTGATCATGCACTGATCACGTGGCTATCATGCACTGATCACTTGGCTGGTCATACACTGATCACGCAGCTACCATGTACTGGTCACGTGACTGATCATGCACTGATGATGTAATTGATCATGCACTGATCACGTGGCTATCATGCACTGATCACATGGCTGGGCATACACTGATCACGTGCCTGGTCATGCACAGATTACATGACTGATCATGCACTGATCACGTCACTGATCATGCACTGATCACGTGGCTATCATGCACTACTCACGTGGCTGATCATGCAATGATCATGTAGCTACCATGTACCGGTCACGTGACTGATCATACACCCATCAGGTGACTGATCATGCACTGATCACGTGGCTATCATGCACTGATCATGTGGCTGGTCATACACTGATCACCTGCCTGGTCATGCACAGATCACGTGACTAATCATGAACTGATCACGTAGCAATCATTCACTGATCACCTGGCTGATCATGCACTGATCACGTGGCTATCATGCAATGATCACGTGGCTATCATGCACTGATCACGTGTCTGATCATGCACTGATACCATGACTGAGCATGGACTGGTCACATGACTATCATGTAGTGATCACGTGACTTAATGGGGCTGACCATGTGACTGATCATGCGCTGAACATGTTTGCTATCATACACTGATCATGTGCCTCTGGAGGCAATAAACAAAGAGCTGAGTAGGCACGAATCAAACAGTCAGCAGGCAAAAATCATGGAACTCAGCTGTGAGGATTCATGCTGCTCAGCTGGCAATAATCAAGCAGCTGAGCAGGCAGGAATTACACAGCACAGCTGGCAATTGTCAAGCAGATGACAGGCAGGAATCATGCAGCTCAGCTGGCAATTGTCAAGCAGATGAGCAGACAGTAATCACGCAGCTCAGCAGGCCCTGATCACGTGACTGAGCATGCACTGTTCACCTGGCTGATCATACACTGATCACGTGATTGATCAAGCATTGATCACTTGGATATCATGCACTGATCACGTGGCTAATCATACACTGTTCACGTGTCTGACCATGCACTGATCACGTGGCTGATCATGCACTGAACACGTGATTGAACATGCACTTATCACGTGGCTGATCATGCAGTGATCACGCAGCTACCATGTACTGGTCACATGACTGATCATGCACTGATCACGTAATTGATCATGCACTGATCACCTGGCTTATCATGCATTCATCATGTGACTGATCATGTGCTGATCATGTTTGGTGTCACACACTGATCATGTGCATCTGGAGGCAATGAACAAAGAGCTGAGTAGGCAGGAATCAGTCAGCAGGCTATAATCATGGAACTCAGCTCTGAGAAATCATGCTGCTCAGCTGGAAATAATCAAGTAGATGAGCAGGCAGGAATTATGCAGCACAGGTGGCAATAGTCAAGGAGATGACAGGCAGGAATCGTACAGCTCAGCTGGCAATTGTCAAGCAGATGAGCAGACAGTAATCACGCAGCTCAGCAGGCCCTGATCACGTGACTGAGCATGCACTGTTCACGTCGCTGATCACACACCTATCATGTGAATGATCATGCACTGATCACGTGGCTCTCATGCACTGATCACGTGATTGCGCATGCACTGATCACGTAATTGTATGCACTGCTCACGTGGCTATCATGCACTGATCATGTGACTGATCATGCACTGATCACGTAGCTATCTTGCACTGATCACTTGGCTGATCATACACTCATCACGGGACTGATCGTGCACTGATCACGGCGCTATCATGCATTGACTACATGACTCCACATGCACTGATCACGTGGATGATCATGCACTGATCACGTGACTATCATGCACTAATCACGTGGCTATCATTCACTGATCAGGTGGATATCATGCACTGATCACGTGGCTGATCACACACGTATCACATGACTGATCATGCACTGATCACGTGGCTATCATGTACTGATCACGTGGCTGATCATGCAATGATCACGTAGCTACCATGTACTGGTCACGTGACTGATCATGCAATGATCACGTAATTGATCATGCACTGATCATGTGGCTGATCATGCACTGATCACGTGACTGATCATGCACTGATCACGTGACTGATCAAGCACTGATCACGTGGCTATCATGCACTGCTAATGTGGCTGATCATGAAATGATCACGCAGCTACCATGTACTGGTCACGTGACTGATCATGCACTGATCATGTGGCTGATCAGGCACTGATCACGTGACTGATCATGCACTGATCACGTGGCTATCATGCACTGATCACTTGGCTGGTCATACACTGATCACGCAGCTACCATGTACTGGTCACGTGACTGATCATGCACTGATGATGTAATTGATCATGCACTGATCACGTGGCTATCATGCACTGATCACATGCCTGGTCATACACTGATCACGTGCCTGGTCATGCACAGATTACATGACTGATCATGCACTGATCACGTCACTGATCATGCACTGATCACGTGGCTATCATGCACTACTCACGTGGCTGATCATGCAATGATCATGTAGCTACCATGTACCGGTCACGTGACTGATCATACACCCATCAGGTGACTGATCATGCACTGATCACGTGGCTATCATGCACTGATCATGTGGCTGGTCATACACTGATCACCTGCCTGGTCATGCACAGATCACGTGACTAATCATGAACTGATCACGTAGCAATCATTCACTGATCACCTGGCTGATCATGCACTGATCACGTGGCTATCATGCAATGATCACGTGGCTATCATGCACTGATCACGTGTCTGATCATGCACTGATACCATGACTGAGCATGGACTGGTCACATGACTATCATGTAGTGATCACGTGACTTAATGGGGCTGACCATGTGACTGATCATGCGCTGAACATGTTTGCTATCATACACTGATCATGTGCCTCTGGAGGCAATAAACAAAGAGCTGAGTAGGCATGAATCAAACAGTCAGCAGGCAATAATCATGGAACTCAGCTGTGAGGAATCATGCTGCTCAGCTGGCAATAATCAAGCAGCTGAGCAGGCAGGAATTACACAGCACAGCTGGCAATTGTCAAGCAGATGACAGGCAGGAATCATGCAGCTCAGCTGGCAATTGTCAAGCAGATGAGCAGACAGTAATCACGCAGCTCAGCAGGCCCTGATCACGTGACTGAGCATGCACTGTTCACCTGGCTGATCATACACTGATGACGTGATTGATCAAGCATTGATCACTTGGATATCATGCACTGATCACGTGGCTAATCATACACTGTTCACGTGTCTGACCATGCACTGATCACGTGGCTGATCATGCACTGAACACGTGATTGAACATGCACTTATCACGTGGCTGATCATGCAGTGATCACGCAGCTACCATGTACTGGTCACATGACTGATCATGCACTGATCACGTAATTGATCATGCACTGATCACCTGGCTTATCATGCATTCATCATGTGACTGATCATGTGCTGATCATGTTTGGTGTCACACACTGATCATGTGCATCTGGAGGCAATGAACAAAGAGCTGAGTAGGCAGGAATCAGTCAGCAGGCTATAATCATGGAACTCAGCTCTGAGAAATCATGCTGCTCAGCTGGAAATAATCAAGTAGATGAGCAGGCAGGAATTATGCAGCACAGGTGGCAATAGTCAAGGAGATGACAGGCAGGAATCGTACAGCTCAGCTGGCAATTGTCAAGCAGATGAGCAGACAGTAATCACGCAGCTCAGCAGGCCCTGATCACGTGACTGAGCATGCACTGTTCACGTCGCTGATCACACACCTATCATGTGAAAGATCATGCACTGATCACGTGGCTCTCATGCACTGATCACGTGATTGCACATGCACTGATCACGTAATTGTATGCACTGCTCACGTGGCTATCATGCACTGATCATGTGACTGATCATGCACTGATCACGTAGCTATCTTGCACTGATCACTTGGCTGATCATACACTCATCACGGGACTGATCGTGCACTGATCACGGCGCTATCATGCATTGACTACATGACTCCACATGCACTGATCACGTGGATGATCATGCACTGATCACGTGACTATCATGCACTAATCACGTGGCTATCATTCACTGATCAGGTGGATATCATGCACTGATCACGTGGCTGATCACACACGTATCACATGACTGATCATGCACTGATCACGTGGCTATCATGTACTGATCACGTGGCTGATCATGCAATGATCACGTAGCTACCATGTACTGGTCACGTAACTGATCATGCAATGATCACGTAATTGATCATGCACTGATCATGTGGCTGATCATGCACTGATCACGTGACTGATCATGCACTGATCACGTGACTGATCAAGCACTGATCACGTGGCTATCATGCACTGCTAATGTGGCTGATCATGAAATGATCACGCAGCTACCATGTACTGGTCACGTGACTGATCATGCACTGATCATGTGGCTGATCAGGCACTGATCACGTGACTGATCATGCACTGATCACGTGGCTATCATGCACTGATCACTTGGCTGGTCATACACTGATCACGCAGCTACCATGTACTGGTCACGTGACTGATCATGCACTGATCACGTGACTGATCATGCACTGATCACGTGGCTATCATGCACTGATCACATGGCTGGTCATACACTGATCACGTGCCTGGTCATGCACAGATTACATGACTGATCATGCACTGATCACGTCACTGATCATGCACTGATCACGTGGCTATCATGCACTACTCACGTGGCTGATCATGCAATGATCATGTAGCTACCATGTACCGGTCACGTGACTGATCATACACCCATCAGGTGACTGATCATGCACTGATCACGTGGCTATCATGCACTGATCATGTGGCTGGTCATACACTGATCACCTGCCTGGTCATGCACAGATCACGTGACTAATCATGAACTGATCACGTAGCAATCATTCACTAATCACCTGGCTGATCATGCACTGATCACGTGGCTATCATGCAATGATCACGTGGCTATCATGCACTGATCACGTGTCTGATCATGCACTGATACCATGACTGAGCATGGACTGGTCACATGACTATCATGTAGTGATCACGTGACTTGATGGCGCTGACCATGTGACTGATCATGCGCTGAGCATGTTTGCTATCATACACTGATCATGTGCCTCTGGAGGCAATAAACAAAGAGCTGAGTAGGCATGAATCAAACAGTCAGCAGGCAATAATCATGGAACTCAGCTGTGAGGAATCATGCTGCTCAGCTGGCAATAATCAAGCAGCTGAGTAGGCAGGAATTACACAGCACAGCTGGCAATTGTCAAGCAGATGACAGGCAGGAATCATGCAGCTCAGCTGGCAATTGTCAAGCAGATGAGCAGACAGTAATCACGCAGCTCAGCAGGCCCTGATCACGTGACTGAGCATGCACTGTTCACCTGGCTGATCATACACTGATCATGTGATTGATCAAGCATTGATCACTTGGATATCATGCACTGATCACGTGGCTAATCATACACTGTTCACGTGTCTGACCATGCACTGATCACGTGGCTGATCATGCACTGAACACGTGATTGAACATGCACTTATCACGTGGCTGATCATGCAGTGATCACGCAGCTACCATGTACTGGTCACATGACTGATCATGCACTGATCACGTAATTGATCATGCACTGATCACCTGGCTTATCATGCATTCATCATGTGACTGATCATGTGCTGATCATGTTTGGTGTCACACACTGATCATGTGCATCTGGAGGCAATGAACAAAGAGCTGAGTAGGCAGGAATCAGTCAGCAGGCTATAATCATGGAACTCAGCTCTGAGAAATCATGCTGCTCAGCTGGAAATAATCAAGTAGATGAGCAGGCAGGAATTATGCAGCACAGGTGGAAATAGTCAAGGAGATGACAGGCAGGAATTGTACAGCTCAGCTGGCAATTGGCAAGCAGATGAGCAGACAGTAATCACGCAGCTCAGCAGGCCCTGATCACGTGACTGAGCATGCACTGTTCACGTCGCTGATCACACACCTATCAGGTGAATGATCATGCACTGATCACGTGGCTCTCATGCACTGATCACGTGATTGCACATGCACTGATCACGTAATTGTATGCACTGCTCACGTGGCTATCATGCACTGATCATGTGACTGATCATGCACTGATCACGTAGCTATTTGCACTGATCACTTGGCTGATCATACACTCATTACGGGACTGATCGTGCACTGATCACGGTGCTATCATGCATTGACTACATGACTCCACATGCACTGATCACGTGGATGATCATGCACTGATCACGTGACTATCATGCACTAATCACGTGGCTATCATTCACTGATCAGGTGGATATCATGCACTGATCACGTGGCTGATCACACATGTATCACATGACTGATCATGCACTGATCACGTGGCTATCATGTACTGATCACGTGGCTGATCATGCAATGATCACGTAGCTACCATGTACTGGTCACATGACTGATCATGCAATGATCACGTAATTGATAATGCACTGATCATGTGGCTGATCATGCACTGATCACGTGACTGATCATGCACTGATCACGTGACTGATCAAGCACTGATCACGTGGCTATCATGCACTGCTAATGTGTCTGATCATGAAATGATCACGCAGCTACCATGTACTGGTCACGTGACTGATCATGCACTGATCATGTGGCTGATCAGGCACTGATCACGTGACTGATCATGCACTGATCACGTGGCTATCATGCACTGATCACTTGGCTGGTCATACACTGATCACGCAGCTACCATGTACTGGTCACGTGACTGATCATGCACTGATCACGTAACTGATCATGCACTGATCACGTGGCTATCATGCACTGATCACATGGCTGGTCATACACTGATCACGTGCCTGGTCATGCACAGATTACATGACTGATCATGCACTGATCACGTCACTGATCATGCACTGATCACGTGGCTATCATGCACTACTCACGTGGCTGATCATGCAATGATCATGTAGCTACCATGTACCGGTCACGTGACTGATCATACACCCATCAGGTGACTGATCATGCACTGATCACGTGGCTATCATGCACTGATCATGTGGCTGGTCATACACTGATCACCTGCCTGGTCATGCACAGATCACGTGACTAATCATGAACTGATCACGTAGCAATCATTCACTGATCACCTGGCTGATCATGCACTGATCACGTGGCTATCATGCAATGATCACGTGGCTATCATGCACTGATCACGTGTCTGATCATGCACTGATACCATGACTGAGCATGGACTGGTCACATGACTATCATGTAGTGATCACGTGACTTAATGGCGCTGACCATGTGACTGATCATGCGCTGAGCATGTTTGCTATCATACACTGATCATGTGCCTCTGGAGGCAATAAACAAAGAGCTGAGTAGGCATGAATCAAACAGTCAGCAGGCAATAATCATGGAACTCAGCTGTGAGGAATCATGCTGCTCAGCTGGCAATAATCAAGCAGCTGAGTAGGCAGGAATTACACAGCACAGCTGGCAATTGTCAAGCAGATGACAGGCAGGAATCATGCAGCTCAGCTGGCAATTGTCAAGCAGATGAGCAGACAGTAATCACGCAGCTCAGCAGGCCCTGATCACGTGACTGAGCATGCACTGTTCACCTGGCTGATCATACACTGATCATGTGATTGATCAAGCATTGATCACTTGGATATCATGCACTGATCACGTGGCTAATCATACACTGTTCACGTGTCTGACCATGCACTGATCACGTGGCTGATCATGCACTGAACACGTGATTGAACACGCACTTATCACGTGGCTGATCATGCAGTGATCACGCAGCTACCATGTACTGGTCACATGACTGATCATGCACTGATCACGTAATTGATCATGCACTGATCACCTGGCTTATCATGCATTCATCATGTGACTGATCATGTGCTGATCATGTTTGGTGTCACACACTGATCATGTGCATCTGGAGGCAATGAACAAAGAGCTGAGTAGGCAGGAATCAGTCAGCAGGCTATAATCATGGAACTCAGCTCTGAGAAATCATGCTGCTCAGCTGGAAATAATCAAGTAGATGAGCAGGCAGGAATTATGCAGCACAGGTGGCAATAGTCAAGGAGATGACAGGCAGGAATTGTACAGCTCAGCTGGCAATTGGCAAGCAGATGAGCAGACAGTAATCACGCAGCTCAGCAGGCCCTGATCACGTGACTGAGCATGCACTGTTCACGTCGCTGATGACACACACCTATCAGGTGAATGATCATGCACTGATCACGTGGCTCTCATGCACTGATCACGTGATTGCGCATGCACTGATCACGTAATTGTATGCACTGCTCACGTGGCTATCATGCACTGATCATGTGACTGATCATGCACTGATCACGTAGCTATCTTGCACTGATCACTTGGCTGATCATACACTCATTACGGGACTGATCGTGCACTGATCACGGTGCTATCATGCATTGACTACATGACTCCACATGCACTGATCACGTGGATGATCATGCACTGATCACGTGACTATCATGCACTAATCACGTGGCTATCATTCACTGATCAGGTGGATATCATGCACTGATCACGTGGCTGATCACACACGTATCACATGACTGATCATGCACTGATCACGTGGCTATCATGTACTGATCACGTGGCTGATCATGCAATGATCACGTAGCTACCATGTACTGGTCACGTGACTGATCATGCAATGATCACGTAATTGATAATGCACTGATCATGTGGCTGATCATGCACTGATCACGTGACTGATCATGCACTGATCACGTGACTGATCAAGCACTGATCACGTGGCTATCATGCACTGCTAATGTGGCTGATCATGAAATGATCACGCAGCTACCATGTACTGGTCACGTGACTGATCATGCACTGATCATGTGGCTGATCAGGCACTGATCACGTGACTGATCATGCACTGATCACGTGGCTATCATGCACTGATCACTTGGCTGGTCATACACTGATCACGCAGCTACCATGTATTGGTCACGTGACTGATCATGCACTGATGATGTAATTGATCATGCACTGATCACGTGGCTATCATGCACTGATCACATGGCTGGTCATACACTGATCACGTGCCTGGTCATGCACAGATTACATGACTGATCATGCACTGATCACGTGGCTATCATGCACTACTCACGTGGCTGATCATGCAATGATCATGTAGCTACCATGTACCGGTCACGTGACTGATCATACACCCTTCAGGTGACTGATCATGCACTGATCACGTGGCTATCATGCACTGATCATGTGACTGGTCATACACTGATCACCTGCCTGGTCATGCACAGATCACGTGACTAATCATGAACTGATCACGTAGCAATCATTCACTGATCACCTGGCTGATCATGCACTGATCACGTGGCTATCATGCAATGATCACGTGGCTATCATGCACTGATCACGTGTCTGATCATGCACTGATACCATGACTGAGCATGGACTGGTCACATGACTATCATGTAGTGATCACGTGACTTAATGGGGCTGACCATGTGACTGATCATGCGCTGAGCATGTTTGCTATCATACACTGATCATGTGCCTCTGGAGGCAATAAACAAAGAGCTGAGTAGGCATGAATCAAACAGTCAGCAGGCAATAATCATGGAACTCAGCTGTGAGGAATCATGCTGCTCAGCTGGCAATAATCAAGCAGCTGAGCAGGCAGGAATTACACAGCACAGCTGGCAATTGTCAAGCAGATGACAGGCAGGAATCATGCAGCTCAGCTGGCAATTGTCAAGCAGATGAGCAGACAGTAATCACGCAGCTCAGCAGGCCCTGATCACGTGACTGAGCATGCACTGTTCACCTGGCTGATCATACACTGATCACGTGATTGATCAAGCATTGATCACTTGGATATCATGCACTGATCACGTGGCTAATCATACACTGTTCACGTGTCTGACCATGCACTGATCACGTGGCTGATCATGCACTGAACACGTGATTGAACATGCACTTATCACGTGGCTGATCATGCAGTGATCACGCAGCTACCATGTACTGGTCACATGACTGATCATGCACTGATCACGTAATTGATCATGCACTGATCACCTGGCTTATCATGCATTCATCATGTGACTGATCATGTGCTGATCATGTTTGGTGTCACACACTGATCATGTGCATCTGGAGGCAATGAACAAAGAGCTGAGTAGGCAGGAATCAGTCAGCAGGCTATAATCATGGAACTCAGCTCTGAGAAATCATGCTGCTCAGCTGGAAATAATCAAGTAGATGAGCAGGCAGGAATTATGCAGCACAGGTGGCAATAGTCAAGGAGATGACAGGCAGGAATCGTACAGCTCAGCTGGCAATTGTCAAGCAGATGAGCAGACAGTAATCACGCAGCTCAGCAGGCCCTGATCACGTGACTGAGCATGCACTGTTCACGTCGCTGATCACACACCTATCATGTGAATGATCATGCACTGATCACGTGGCTCTCATGCACTGATCACGTGATTGCGCATGCACTGATCACGTAATTGTATGCACTGCTCACGTGGCTATCATGCACTGATCATGTGACTGATCATGCACTGATCACGTAGCTATCTTGCACTGATCACTTGGCTGACCATACACTCATCACGGGACTGATCGTGCACTGATCACAGCGCTATCATGCATTGACTACATGACTCCACATGCACTGATCACGTGGATGATCATGCACTGATCACGTGACTATCATGCACTAATCACGTGGCTATCATTCACTGATCAGGTGGATATCATGCACTGATCACGTGGCTGATCACACACGTATCACATGACTGATCATGCACTGATCACGTGGCTATCATGTACTGATCACGTGGCTGATCATGCAATGATCACGTAGCTACCATGTACTGGTCACGTGACTGATCATGCAATGATCACGTAATTGATCATGCACTGATCATGTGGCTGATCATGCACTGATCACGTGACTGATCATGCACTGATCACGTGACTGATCAAGCACTGATCACGTGGCTATCATGCACTGCTAATGTGGCTGATCATGAAATGATCACGCAGCTACCATGTACTGGTCACGTGACTGATCATGCACTGATCATGTGGCTGATCAGGCACTGATCACGTGACTGATCATGCACTGATCACGTGGCTATCATGCACTGATCACTTGGCTGGTCATACACTGATCACGCAGCTACCATGTACTGGTCACGTGACTGATCATGCACTGATGATGTAATTGATCATGCACTGATCACGTGGCTATCATGCACTGATCACATGGCTGGTCATACACTGATCACGTGCCTGGTCATGCACAGATTACATGACTGATCATGCACTGATCACGTGGCTATCATGCACTACTCACGTGGCTGATCATGCAATGATCATGTAGCTCCCATGTACCGGTCACGTGACTGATCATACACCCTTCAGGTGACTGATCATGCACTGATCACGTGGCTATCATGCACTGATCATGTGACTGGTCATACACTGATCACCTGCCTGGTCATGCACACATCACGTGACTAATCATGAACTGATCACGTAGCAATCATTCACTGATCACCTGGCTGATCATGCACTGATCACGTGGCTATCATGCAATGATCACGTGGCTATCATGCACTGATCACGTGTCTGATCATGCACTGATACCATGACTGAGCATGGACTGGTCACATGACTATCATGTAGTGATCACGTGACTTAATGGGGCTGACCATGTGACTGATCATGCGCTGAGCATGTTTGCTATCATACACTGATCATGTGCCTCTGGAGGCAATAAACAAAGAGCTGAGTAGGCATGAATCAAACAGTCAGCAGGCAATAATCATGGAACTCAGCTGTGAGGAATCATGCTGCTCAGCTGGCAATAATCAAGCAGCTGAGCAGGCAGGAATTACACAGCACAGCTGGCAATTGTCAAGCAGATGACAGGCAGGAATCATGCAGCTCAGCTGGCAATTGTCAAGCAGATGAGCAGACAGTAATCACGCAGCTCAGCAGGCCCTGATCACGTGACTGAGCATGCACTGTTCACCTGGCTGATCATACACTGATCACGTGATTGATCAAGCATTGATCACTTGGATATCATGCACTGATCACGTGGCTAATCATACACTGTTCACGTGTCTGACCATGCACTGATCACGTGGCTGATCATGCACTGAACACGTGATTGAACATGCACTTATCACGTGGCTGATCATGCAGTGATCACGCAGCTACCATGTACTGGTCACATGACTGATCATGCACTGATCACGTAATTGATCATGCACTGATCACCTGGCTTATCATGCATTCATCATGTGACTGATCATGTGCTGATCATGTTTGGTGTCACACACTGATCATGTGCATCTGGAGGCAATGAACAAAGAGCTGAGTAGGCAGGAATCAGTCAGCAGGCTATAATCATGGAACTCAGCTCTGAGAAATCATGCTGCTCAGCTGGAAATAATCAAGTAGATGAGCAGGCAGGAATTATGCAGCACAGGTGGCAATAGTCAAGGAGATGACAGGCAGGAATTGTACAGCTCAGCTGGCAATTGGCAAGCAGATGAGCAGACAGTAATCACGCAGCTCAGCAGGCCCTGATCACGTGACTGAGCATGCACTGTTCACGTCGCTGATGACACACACCTATCAGGTGAATGATCATGCACTGATCACGTGGCTCTCATGCACTGATCACGTGATTGCGCATGCACTGATCACGTAATTGTATGCACTGCTCACGTGGCTATCATGCACTGATCATGTGACTGATCATGCACTGATCACGTAGCTATCTTGCACTGATCACTTGGCTGATCATACACTCATTACGGGACTGATCGTGCACTGATCACGGTGCTATCATGCATTGACTACATGACTCCACATGCACTGATCACGTGGATGATCATGCACTGATCACGTGACTATCATGCACTAATCACGTGGCTATCATTCACTGATCAGGTGGATATCATGCACTGATCACGTGGCTGATCAAACACGTATCACATGACTGATCATGCACTGATCACGTGGCTATCATGTACTGATCACGTGGCTGATCATGCAATGATCACGTAGCTACCATGTACTGGTCACGTGACTGATCATGCAATGATCACGTAATTGATAATGCACTGATCATGTGGCTGATCATGCACTGATCACGTGACTGATCATGCACTGATCACGTGACTGATCAAGCACTGATCACGTGGCTATCATGCACTGCTAATGTGGCTGATCATGAAATGATCACGCAGCTACCATGTACTGGTCACGTGACTGATCATGCACTGATCATGTGGCTGATCAGGCACTGATCACGTGACTGATCATGCACTGATCACGTGGCTATCATGCACTGATCACTTGGCTGGTCATACACTGATCACGCAGCTACCATGTATTGGTCACGTGACTGATCATGCACTGATGATGTAATTGATCATGCACTGATCACGTGGCTATCATGCACTGATCACATGGCTGGTCATACACTGATCACGTGCCTGGTCATGCACAGATTACATGACTGATCATGCACTGATCACGTGGCTATCATGCACTACTCACGTGGCTGATCATGCAATGATCATGTAGCTACCATGTACCGGTCACGTGACTGATCATACACCCTTCAGGTGACTGATCATGCACTGATCACGTGGCTATCATGCACTGATCATGTGACTGGTCATACACTGATCACCTGCCTGGTCATGCACAGATCACGTGACTAATCATGAACTGATCACGTAGCAATCATTCACTGATCACCTGGCTGATCATGCACTGATCACGTGGCTATCATGCAATGATCACGTGGCTATCATGCACTGATCACGTGTCTGATCATGCACTGATACCATGACTGAGCATGGACTGGTCACATGACTATCATGTAGTGATCACGTGACTTAATGGGGCTGACCATGTGACTGATCATGCGCTGAGCATGTTTGCTATCATACACTGATCATGTGCCTCTGGAGGCAATAAACAAAGAGCTGAGTAGGCATGAATCAAACAGTCAGCAGGCAATAATCATGGAACTCAGCTGTGAGGAATCATGCTGCTCAGCTGGCAATAATCAAGCAGCTGAGCAGGCAGGAATTACACAGCACAGCTGGCAATTGTCAAGCAGATGACAGGCAGGAATCATGCAGCTCAGCTGGCAATTGTCAAGCAGATGAGCAGACAGTAATCACGCAGCTCAGCAGGCCCTGATCACGTGACTGAGCATGCACTGTTCACCTGGCTGATCATACACTGATCACGTGATTGATCAAGCATTGATCACTTGGATATCATGCACTGATCACGTGGCTAATCATACACTGTTCACGTGTCTGACCATGCACTGATCACGTGGCTGATCATGCACTGAACACGTGATTGAACATGCACTTATCACGTGGCTGATCATGCAGTGAT
Organism: Bos javanicus; assembly: GCF_032452875.1. Classification (NCBI taxonomy): domain Eukaryota; kingdom Metazoa; phylum Chordata; class Mammalia; order Artiodactyla; family Bovidae; genus Bos; species Bos javanicus. Next base: position 59,137 of record NW_026893975.1, read on the forward strand.
CACGCAGCTACCGTGTACTGGTCACATGACTGATCATGCACTGATCACGTAATTGATCATGCACTGATCACCTGGCTTATCATGCATTCATCATGTGACTGATCATGTGCTGATCATGTTTGGTGTCACACACTGATCATGTGCATCTGGAGGCAATGAACAAAGAGCTGAGTAGGCAGGAATCAGTCAGCAGGCTATAATCATGGAACTCAGATCTGAGAAATCATGCTGCTCAGCTGGAAATAATCAAGTAGATGAGCAGGCAGGAATTATGCAGCACAGGTGGCAATAGTCAAGGAGATGACAGGCAGGAATCGTACAGCTCAGCTGGCAATTGTCAAGCAGATGAGCAGACAGTAATCACGCAGCTCAGCAGGCCCTGATCACGTGACTGAGCATGCACTGTTCACGTCGCTGATCACACACCTATCATGTGAATGATCATGCACTGATCACGTGGCTCTCATGCACTGATCACGTGATTGCGCATGCACTGATCACGTAATTGTATGCACTGCTCACGTGGCTATCATGCACTGATCATGTGACTGATCATGCACTGATCACGTAGCTATCTTGCACTGATCACTTGGCTGACCATACACTCATCACGGGACTGATCGTGCACTGATCACAGCGCTATCATGCATTGACTACATGACTCCACATGCACTGATCACGTGGATGATCATGCACTGATCACGTGACTATCATGCACTAATCACGTGGCTATCATTCACTGATCAGGTGGATATCATGCACTGATCACGTGGCTGATCACACACGTATCACATGACTGATCATGCACTGATCACGTGGCTATCATGTACTGATCACGTGGCTGATCATGCAATGATCACGTAGCTACCATGTACTGGTCACGTGACTGATCATGCAATGATCACGTAATTGATCATGCACTGATCATGTGGCTGATCATGCACTGATCACGTGACTGATCATGCACTGATCACGTGACTGATCAAGCACTGATCACGTGGCTATCATGCACTGCTAATGTGGCTGATCATGAAATGATCACGCAGCTACCATGTACTGGTCACGTGACTGATCATGCACTGATCATGCGGCTGATCAGGCACTGATCACGTGACTGATCATGCACTGATCACGTGACTGATCATGCACTGATCACGTGGCTATCATGCACTGATCACTTGGCTGGTCATACACTGATCACGCAGCTACCATGTACTGGTCACGTGACTGATCATGCACTGATGATGTAATTGATCATGCACTGATCACGTGGCTATCATGCACTGATCACATGCCTGGTCATACACTGATCACGTGCCTGGTCATGCACAGATTACATGACTGATCATGCACTGATCACGTCACTGATCATGCACTGATCACGTGGCTATCATGCACTACTCACGTGGCTGATCATGCAATGATCATGTAGCTCCCATGTACCGGTCACGTGACTGATCATACACCCATCAGGTGACTGATCATGCACTGATCACGTGGCTATCATGCACTGATCATGTGGCTGGTCATACACTGATCACCTGCCTGGTCATGCACAGATCACGTGACTAATCATGAACTGATCACGTAGCAATCATTCACTGATCACCTGGCTGATCATGCACTGATCACGTGGCTATCATGCAATGATCACGTGGCTATCATGCACTGATCACGTGTCTGATCATGCACTGATACCATGACTGAGCATGGACTGGTCACATGACTATCATGTAGTGATCACGTGACTTAATGGGGCTGACCATGTGACTGATCATGCGCTGAGCATGTTTGCTATCATACACTGATCATGTGCCTCTGGAGGCAATAAACAAAGAGCTGAGTAGGCATGAATCAAACAGTCAGCAGGCAATAATCATGGAACTCAGCTGTGAGGAATCATGCTGCTCAGCTGGCAATAATCAAGCAGCTGAGCAGGCAGGAATTACACAGCACAGCTGGCAATTGTCAAGCAGATGACAGGCAGGAATCATGCAGCTCAGCTGGCAATTGTCAAGCAGATGAGCAGACAGTAATCACGCAGCTCAGCAGGCCCTGATCACGTGACTGAGCATGCACTGTTCACCTGGCTGATCATACACTGATCACGTGATTGATCAAGCATTGATCACTTGGATATCATGCACTGATCACGTGGCTAATCATACACTGTTCACGTGTCTGACCATGCACTGATCACGTGGCTGATCATGCACTGAACACGTGATTGAACATGCACTTATCACGTGGCTGATCATGCAGTGATCACGCAGCTACCATGTACTGGTCACATGACTGATCATGCACTGATCACGTAATTGATCATGCACTGATCACCTGGCTTATCATGCATTCATCATGTGACTGATCATGTGCTGATCATGTTTGGTGTCACACACTGATCATGTGCATCTGGAGGCAATGAACAAAGAGCTGAGTAGGCAGGAATCAGTCAGCAGGCTATAATCATGGAACTCAGCTCTGAGAAATCATGCTGCTCAGCTGGAAATAATCAAGTAGATGAGCAGGCAGGAATTATGCAGCACAGGTGGCAATAGTCAAGGAGATGACAGGCAGGAATCGTACAGCTCAGCTGGCAATTGTCAAGCAGATGAGCAGACAGTAATCACGCAGCTCAGCAGGCCCTGATCACGTGACTGAGCATGCACTGTTCACGTCGCTGATCACACACCTATCATGTGAATGATCATGCACTGATCACGTGGCTCTCATGCACTGATCACGTGATTGCGCATGCACTGATCACGTAATTGTATGCACTGCTCACGTGGCTATCATGCACTGATGACGTGCCTGATCATGCACTGTTCACGTAGCTATCTTGCACTTATCACTTGACTGATCATACACTCATCACAGGACTCATCATGAACTGATCACGGCGCTATCATGCATTGACTACATGACTCCACATGCACTGATCACGTGGATGATCATGCACTGATCACGTGACTATCATGCACTAATCACGTGGCTATCATTCACTGATCAGGTGGATATCATGCACTGATCACGTGGCTGATCACACACGTATCACATGACTGATCATGCACTGATCACGTGGCTATCATGTACTGATCACGTGGCTGATCATGCAATGATCACGTAGCTACCATGTACTGGTCACGTGACTGATCATGCAATGATCACGTAATTGATCATGCACTGATCATGTGGCTGATCATGCACTGATCACGTGACTGATCATGCACTGATCACGTGACTGATCAAGCACTGATCACGTGGCTATCATGCACTGCTAATGTGGCTGATCATGAAATGATCACGCAGCTACCATGTACTGGTCACGTGACTGATCATGCACTGATCATGTGGCTGATCAGGCACTGATCACGTGACTGATCATGCACTGATCACGTGGCTATCATGCACTGATCACTTGGCTGGTCATACACTGATCACGCAGCTACCATGTACTGGTCACTTGACTGATCATGCACTGATCACGTGACTGATCATGCACTGATCACGTGGCTATCATGCACTGATCACATGGCTGGTCATACACTGATCACGTGCCTGGTCATGCACAGATTACATGACTGATCATGCACTGATCACGTCACTGATCATGCACTGATCACGTGGCTATCATGCACTACTCACGTGGCTGATCATGCAATGATCATGTAGCTACCATGTACCGGTCACGTGACTGATCATTCACCCATCAGGTGACTGATCATGCACTGATCACGTGGCTATCATGCACTGATCATGTGGCTGGTCATACACTGATCACCTGCCTGGTCATGCACAGATCACGTGACTAATCATGAACTGATCACGTAGCAATCATTCACTGATCACCTGGCTGATCATGCACTGATCACGTGGCTATCATGCAATGATCACGTGGCTATCATGCACTGATCACGTGTCTGATCATGCACTGATACCATGACTGAGCATGGACTGGTCACATGACTATCATGTAGTGATCACGTGACTTAATGGGGCTGACCATGTGACTGATCATGCGCTGAACATGTTTGCTATCATACACTGATCATGTGCCTCTGGAGGCAATAAACAAAGAGCTGAGTAGGCATGAATCAAACAGTCAGCAGGCAATAATCATGGAACTCAGCTGTGAGGAATCATGCTGCTCAGCTGGCAATAATCAAGCAGCTGAGCAGGCAGGAATTACACAGCACAGCTGGCAATTGTCAAGCAGATGACAGGCAGGAATCATGCAGCTCAGCTGGCAATTGTCAAGCAGATGAGCAGACAGTAATCACGCAGCTCAGCAGGCCCTGATCACGTGACTGAGCATGCACTGTTCACCTGGCTGATCATACACTGATCACGTGATTGATCAAGCATTGATCACTTGGATATCATGCACTGATCACGTGGCTAATCATACACTGTTCACGTGTCTGACCATGCACTGATCACGTGGCTGATCATGCACTGAACACGTGATTGAACATGCACTTATCACGTGGCTGATCATGCAGTGATCACGCAGCTACCATGTACTGGTCACATGACTGATCATGCACTGATCACGTAATTGATCATGCACTGATCACCTGGCTTATCATGCATTCATCATGTGACTGATCATGTGCTGATCATGTTTGGTGTCACACACTGATCATGTGCATCTGGAGGCAATGAACAAAGAGCTGAGTAGGCAGGAATCAGTCAGCAGGCTATAATCATGGAACTCAGCTCTGAGAAATCATGCTGCTCAGCTGGAAATAATCAAGTAGATGAGCAGGCAGGAATTATGCAGCACAGGTGGCAATAGTCAAGGAGATGACAGGCAGGAATCGTACAGCTCAGCTGGCAATTGTCAAGCAGATGAGCAGACAGTAATCACGCAGCTCAGCAGGCCCTGATCACGTGACTGAGCATGCACTGTTCACGTCGCTGATCACACACCTATCATGTGAATGATCATGCACTGATCACGTGGCTCTCATGCACTGATCACGTGATTGCGCATGCACTGATCACGTAATTGTATGCACTGCTCACGTGGCTATCATGCACTGATCATGTGACTGATCATGCACTGATCACGTAGCTATCTTGCACTGATCACTTGGCTGATCATACACTCATCACGGGACTGATCGTGCACTGATCACGGCGCTATCATGCATTGACTACATGACTCCACATGCACTGATCACGTGGATGATCATGCACTGATCACGTGACTATCATGCACTAATCACGTGGCTATCATTCACTGATCAGGTGGATATCATGCCCTGATCACGTGGCTGATCACACACGTATCACATGACTGATCATGCACTGATCACGTGGCTATCATGTACTGATCACGTGGCTGATCATGCAATGATCACGTAGCTACCATGTACTGGTCACGTGACTGATCATGCAATGATCACGTAATTGATCATGCACTGATCATGTGGCTGATCATGCACTGATCACGTGACTGATCATGCACTGATCACGTGACTGATCAAGCACTGATCACGTGGCTATCATGCACTGCTAATGTGGCTGATCATGAAATGATCACGCAGCTACCATGTACTGGTCACGTGACTGATCATGCACTGATCATGTGGCTGATCAGGCACTGATCACGTGACTGATCATGCACTGATCACGTGGCTATCATGCACTGATCACTTGGCTGGTCATACACTGATCACGCAGCTACCATGTACTGGTCACGTGACTGATCATGCACTGATGATGTAATTGATCATGCACTGATCACGTGGCTATCATGCACTGATCACATGGCTGGTCATACACTGATCACGTGCCTGGTCATGCACAGATTACATGACTGATCATGCACTGATCACGTCACTGATCATGCACTGATCACGTGGCTATCATGCACTACTCACGTGGCTGATCATGCAATGATCATGTAGCTCCCATGTACCGGTCACGTGACTGATCATACACCCATCAGGTGACTGATCATGCACTGATCACGTGGCTATCATGCACTGATCATGTGGCTGGTCATACACTGATCACCTGCCTGGTCATGCACAGATCACGTGACTAATCATGAACTGATCACGTAGCAATCATTCACTGATCACCTGGCTGATCATGCACTGATCACGTGGCTATCATGCAATGATCACGTGGCTATCATGCACTGATCACGTGTCTGATCATGCACTGATACCATGACTGAGCATGGACTGGTCACATGACTATCATGTAGTGATCACGTGACTTAATGGGGCTGACCATGTGACTGATCATGCGCTGAGCATGTTTGCTATCATACACTGATCATGTGCCTCTGGAGGCAATAAACAAAGAGCTGAGTAGGCATGAATCAAACAGTCAGCAGGCAATAATCATGGAACTCAGCTGTGAGGAATCATGCTGCTCAGCTGGCAATAATCAAGCAGCTGAGAAGGCAGGAATTACACAGCACAGCTGGCAATTGTCAAGCAGATGACAGGCAGGAATCATGCAGCTCAGCTGGCAATTGTCAAGCAGATGAGCAGACAGTAATCACGCAGCTCAGCAGGCCCTGATCACGTGACTGAGCATGCACTGTTCACCTGGCTGATCATACACTGATCACGTGATTGATCAAGCATTGATCACTTGGATATCATGCACTGATCACGTGGCTAATCATACACTGTTCACGTGTCTGACCATGCACTGATCACGTGGCTGATCATGCACTGAACACGTGATTGAACATGCACTTATCACGTGGCTGATCATGCAGTGATCACGCAGCTACCATGTACTGGTCACATGACTGATCATGCACTGATCACGTAATTGATCATGCACTGATCACCTGGCTTATCATGCATTCATCATGTGACTGATCATGTGCTGATCATGTTTGGTGTCACACACTGATCATGTGCATCTGGAGGCAATGAACAAAGAGCTGAGTAGGCAGGAATCAGTCAGCAGGCTATAATCATGGAACTCAGCTCTGAGAAATCATGCTGCTCAGCTGGAAATAATCAAGTAGATGAGCAGGCAGGAATTATGCAGCACAGGTGGCAATAGTCAAGGAGATGACAGGCAGGAATCGTACAGCTCAGCTGGCAATTGTCAAGCAGATGAGCAGACAGTAATCACGCAGCTCAGCAGGCCCTGATCACGTGACTGAGCATGCACTGTTCACGTCGCTGATCACACACCTATCATGTGAAAGATCATGCACTGATCACGTGGCTCTCATGCACTGATCACGTGATTGCACATGCACTGATCACGTAATTGTATGCACTGCTCACGTGGCTATCATGCACTGATCATGTGACTGATCATGCACTGATCACGTAGCTATCTTGCACTGATCACTTGGCTGATCATACACTCATCACGGGACTGATCGTGCACTGATCACGGCGCTATCATGCATTGACTACATGACTCCACATGCACTGATCACGTGGATGATCATGCACTAATCACGTGACTATCATGCACTAATCACGTGGCTATCATTCACTGATCAGGTGGATATCATGCACTGATCACGTGGCTGATCACACACGTATCACATGACTGATCATGCACTGATCACGTGGCTATCATGTACTGATCACGTGGCTGATCATGCAATGATCACGTAGCTACCATGTACTGGTCACGTGACTGACCATGCAATGATCATGTAATTGATCATGCACTGATCATGTGGCTGATCATGCACTGATCACGTGACTGATCATGCACTGATCACGTGACTGATCAAGCACTGATCACGTGGCTATCATGCACTGCTAATGTGGCTGATCATGAAATGATCACGCAGCTACCATGTACTGGTCACGTGACTGATCATGCACTGATCATGTGGCTGATCAGGCACTGATCACGTGACTGATCATGCACTGATCACGTGGCTATCATGCACTGATCACTTGGCTGGTCATACACTGATCACGCAGCTACCATGTACTTGTCACGTGACTGATCATGCACTGATCACGTGACTGACATGCACTGATCACGTGGCTATCATGCACTGATCACATGGCTGGTCATACACTGATCACGTGCCTGGTCATGCACAGATTACATGACTGATCATGCACTGATCACGTCACTGATCATGCACTGATCACGTGGCTATCATGCCCTACTCACGTGGCTGATCATGCAATGATCATGTAGCTACCATGTACCGGTCACGTGACTGATCATACACCCATCAGGTGACTGATCATGCACTGATCACGTGGCTATCATGCACTGATCATGTGACTGGTCATACACTGATCACCTGCCTGGTCATGCACAGATCACGTGACTAATCATGAACTGATCACGTAGCAATCATTCACTGATCACCTGGCTGATCATGCACTGATCACGTGGCTATCATGCAATGATCACGTGGCTATCATGCACTGATCACGTGTCTGATCATGCACTGATACCATGACTGAGCATGGACTGGTCACATGACTATCATGTAGTGATCACGTGACTTAATGGGGCTGACCATGTGACTGATCATGCGCTGAGCATGTTTGCTATCATACACTGATCATGTGCCTCTGGAGGCAATAAACAAAGAGCTGAGTAGGCATGAATCAAACAGTCAGCAGGCAATAATCATGGAACTCAGCTGTGAGGAATCATGCTGCTCAGCTGGCAATAATCAAGCAGCTGAGCAGGCAGGAATTACACAGCACAGCTGGCAATTGTCAAGCAGATGACAGGCAGGAATCATGCAGCTCAGCTGGCAATTGTCAAGCAGATGAGCAGACAGTAATCACGCAGCTCAGCAGGCCCTGATCACGTGACTGAGCATGCACTGTTCACCTGGCTGATCATACACTGATCACGTGATTGATCAAGCATTGATCACTTGGATATCATGCACTGATCACGTGGCTAATCATACACTGTTCACGTGTCTGACCATGCACTGATCACGTGGCTGATCATGCACTGAACACGTGATTGAACATGCACTTATCACGTGGCTGATCATGCAGTGATCACGCAGCTACCATGTACTGGTCACATGACTGATCATGCACTGATCACGTAATTGATCATGCACTGATCACCTGGCTTATCATGCATTCATCATGTGACTGATCATGTGCTGATCATGTTTGGTGTCACACACTGATCATGTGCATCTGGAGGCAATGAACAAAGAGCTGAGTAGGCAGGAATCAGTCAGCAGGCTATAATCATGGAACTCAGCTCTGAGAAATCATGCTGCTCAGCTGGAAATAATCAAGTAGATGAGCAGGCAGGAATTATGCAGCACAGGTGGCAATAGTCAAGGAGATGACAGGCAGGAATCGTACAGCTCAGCTGGCAATTGTCAAGCAGATGAGCAGACAGTAATCACGCAGCTCAGCAGGCCCTGATCACGTGACTGAGCATGCACTGTTCACGTCGCTGATCACACACCTATCATGTGAATGATCATGCACTGATCACGTGGCTCTCATGCACTGATCACGTGATTGCGCATGCACTGATCACGTAATTGTATGCACTGCTCACGTGGCTATCATGCACTGATCATGTGACTGATCATGCACTGATCACATAGCTATCTTGCACTGATCACTTGGCTGATCATACACTCATCACGGGACTGATCGTGCACTGATCACGGCGCTATCATGCATTGACTACATGACTCCACATGCACTGATCACGTGGATGATCATGCACTGATCACGTGACTATCATGCACTAATCACGTGGCTATCATTCACTGATCAGGTGGATATCATGCACTGATCACGTGGCTGATCACACACGTATCACATGACTGATCATGCACTGATCACGTGGCTATCATGTACTGATCACGTGGCTGATCATGCAATGATCACGTAGCTACCATGTACTGGTCACGTGACTGATCATGCAATGATCACGTAATTGATCATGCACTGATCATGTGGCTGATCATGCACTGATCACGTGACTGATCATGCACTGATCACGTGACTGATCATGCACTGATCACGTGGCTATCATGCAATGATCACGTGGCTATCATGCACTGATCACGTGTCTGATCATGCACTGATACCATGACTGAGCATGGACTGGTCACATGACTATCATGTAGTGATCACGTGACTTAATGGGGCTGACCATGTGACTGATCATGCGCTGAACATGTTTGCTATCATACACTGATCATGTGCCTCTGGAGGCAATAAACAAAGAGCTGAGTAGGCATGAATCAAACAGTCAGCAGGCAATAATCATGGAACTCAGCTGTGAGGAATCATGCTGCTCAGCTGGCAATAATCAAGCAGCTGAGCAGGCAGGAATTACACAGCACAGCTGGCAATTGTCAAGCAGATGACAGGCAGGAATCATGCAGCTCAGCTGGCAATTGTCAAGCAGATGAGCAGACAGTAATCACGCAGCTCAGCAGGCCCTGATCACGTGACTGAGCATGCACTGTTCACCTGGCTGATCATACACTGATCACGTGATTGATCAAGCATTGATCACTTGGATATCATGCACTGATCACGTGGCTAATCATACACTGTTCACGTGTCTGACCATGCACTGATCACGTGGCTGATCATGCACTGAACACGTGATTGAACATGCACTTATCACGTGGCTGATCATGCAGTGATCACGCAGCTACCATGTACTGGTCACATGACTGATCATGCACTGATCACGTAATTGATCATGCACTGATCACCTGGCTTATCATGCATTCATCATGTGACTGATCATGTGCTGATCATGTTTGGTGTCACACACTGATCATGTGCATCTGGAGGCAATGAACAAAGAGCTGAGTAGGCAGGAATCAGTCAGCAGGCTATAATCATGGAACTCAGCTCTGAGAAATCATGCTGCTCAGCTGGAAATAATCAAGTAGATGAGCAGGCAGGAATTATGCAGCACAGGTGGCAATAGTCAAGGAGATGACAGGCAGGAATCGTACAGCTCAGCTGGCAATTGTCAAGCAGATGAGCAGACAGTAATCACGCAGCTCAGCAGGCCCTGATCACGTGACTGAGCATGCACTGTTCACGTCGCTGATCACACACCTATCATGTGAATGATCATGCACTGATCACGTGGCTCTCATGCACTGATCACGTGATTGCGCATGCACTGATCACGTAATTGTATGCACTGCTCACGTGGCTATCATGCACTGATCATGTGACTGATCATGCACTGATCACGTAGCTATCTTGCACTGATCACTTGGCTGATCATACACTCATCACGGGACTGATCGTGCACTGATCACGGCGCTATCATGCATTGACTACATGACTACACATGCACTGATCACGTGGATGATCATGCACTGATCACGTGACTATCATGCACTAATCACGTGGCTATCATTCACTGATCAGGTGGATATCATGCACTGATCACGTGGCTGATCACACACGCGTATCACATGACTGATCATGCACTGATCACGTGGCTATCATGTACTGATCACGTGGCTGATCATGCAATGATCACGTAGCTACCATGTACTGGTCACGTGACTGATCATGCAATGATCACGTAATTGATCATGCACTGATCATGTGGCTGATCATGCACTGATCACGTGACTGATCATGCACTGATCACGTGACTGATCATGCACTGATCACGTGGCTATCATGCAATGATCACGTGGCTATCATGCACTGATCACGTGTCTGATCATGCACTGATACCATGACTGAGCATGGACTGGTCACATGACTATCATGTAGTGATCACGTGACTTAATGGGGCTGACCATGTGACTGATCATGCGCTGAACATGTTTGCTATCATACACTGATCATGTGCCTCTGGAGGCAATAAAAAAAGAGCTGAGTAGTCATGAATCAAACAGTCAGCAGGCAATAATCATGGAACTCAGCTGTGAGGAATCATGCTGCTCAGCTGGCAATAATCAAGCAGCTGGGCAGGCAGGAATTACACAGCACAGCTGGCAATTGTCAAGCAGATGACAGGCAGGAATCATGCAGCTCAGCTGGCAATTTTCAAGCAGATGAGCAGACAGTAATCACGCAGCTCAGCAGGCCCTGATCACGTGACTGAGCATGCACTGTTCACCTGGCTGATCATACACTGATCACGTGATTGATCAAGCATTGATCACTTGGATATCATGCACTGATCACGTGGCTAATCATACACTGTTCACGTGTCTGACCATGCACTGATCACGTGGCTGATCATGCACTGAACACGTGATTGAACATGCACTTATCACGTGGCTGATCATGCAGTGATCACGCAGCTACCATGTACTGGTCACATGACTGATCATGCACTGATCACGTAATTGATCATGCACTGATCACCTGGCTTATCATGCATTCATCATGTGACTGATCATGTGCTGATCATGTTTGGTGTCACACACTGATCATGTGCATCTGGAGGCAATGAACAAAGAGCTGAGTAGGCAGGAATCAGTCAGCAGGCTATAATCATGGAACTCAGCTCTGAGAAATCATGCTGCTCAGCTGGAAATAATCAAGTAGATGAGCAGGCAGGAATTATGCAGCACAGGTGGCAATAGTCAAGGAGATGACAGGCAGGAATCGTACAGCTCAGCTGGCAATTGTCAAGCAGATGAGCAGACAGTAATCACGCAGCTCAGCAGGCCCTGATCACGTGACTGAGCATGCACTGTTCACGTCGCTGATCACACACCTATCATGTGAATGATCATGCACTGATCACGTGGCTCTCATGCACTGATCACGTGATTGCGCATGCACTGATCACGTAATTGTATGCACTGCTCACGTGGCTATCATGCACTGATCATGTGACTGATCATGCACTGATCACGTAGCTATCTTGCACTGATCACTTGGCTGATCATACACTCATCACGGGACTGATCGTGCACTGATCACGGCGCTATCATGCATTGACTACATGACTCCACATGCACTGATCACGTGGATGATCATGCACTGATCACGTGACTATCATGCACTAATCACGTGGCTATCATTCACTGATCAGGTGGATATCATGCACTGATCACGTGGCTGATCACACACGTATCACATGACTGATCATGCACTGATCACGTGGCTATCATGTACTGATCACGTGGCTGATCATGCAATGATCACGTAGCTACCATGTACTGGTCACGTGACTGATCATGCAATGATCACGTAATTGATCATGCACTGATCATGTGGCTGATCATGCACTGATCACGTGACTGATCATGCACTGATCACGTGACTGATCAAGCACTGATCACGTGGCTATCATGCACTGCTAATGTGGCTGATCATGAAATGATCACGCAGCTACCATGTACTGGTCACGTGACTGATCATGCACTGATCATGTGGCTGATCAGGCACTGATCACGTGACTGATCATGCACTGATCACGTGGCTATCATGCACTGATCACTTGGCTGGTCATACACTGATCACGCAGCTACCATGTACTGGTCACGTGACTGATCATGCACTGATGATGTAATTGATCATGCACTGATCACGTGGCTATCATGCACTGATCACATGGCTGGTCATACACTGATCACGTGCCTGGTCATGCACAGATTACATGACTGATCATGCACTGATCACGTCACTGATCATGCACTGATCACGTGGCTATCATGCACTACTCACGTGGCTGATCATGCAATGATCATGTAGCTACCATGTACCGGTCACGTGACTGATCATACACCCATCAGGTGACTGATCATGCACTGATCACGTGGCTATCATGCACTGATCATGTGGCTGGTCATACACTGATCACCTGCCTGGTCATGCACAGATCACGTGACTAATCATGAACTGATCACGTAGCAATCATTCACTGATCACCTGGCTGATCATGCACTGATCACGTGGCTATCATGCAATGATCATGTGGCTATCATGCACTGATCACGTGTCTGATCATGCACTGATACCATGACTGAGCATGGACTGGTCACATGACTATCATGTAGTGATCACGTGACTTAATGGGGCTGACCATGTGACTGATCATGCGCTGAACATGTTTGCTATCATACACTGATCATGTGCCTCTGGAGGCAATAAACAAAGAGCTGAGTAGGCATGAATCAAACAGTCAGCAGGCAAAAATCATGGAACTCAGCTGTGAGGATTCATGCTGCTCAGCTGGCAATAATCAAGCAGCTGAGCAGGCAGGAATTACACAGCACAGCTGGCAATTGTCAAGCAGATGACAGGCAGGAATCATGCAGCTCAGCTGGCAATTGTCAAGCAGATGAGCAGACAGTAATCACGCAGCTCAGCAGGCCCTGATCACGTGACTGAGCATGCACTGTTCACCTGGCTGATCATACACTGATCACGTGATTGATCAAGCATTGATCACTTGGATATCATGCACTGATCACGTGGCTAATCATACACTGTTCACGTGTCTGACCATGCACTGATCACGTGGCTGATCATGCACTGAACACGTGATTGAACATGCACTTATCACGTGGCTGATCATGCAGTGATCACGCAGCTACCATGTACTGGTCACATGACTGATCATGCACTGATCACGTAATTGATCATGCACTGATCACCTGGCTTATCATGCATTCATCATGTGACTGATCATGTGCTGATCATGTTTGGTGTCACACACTGATCATGTGCATCTGGAGGCAATGAACAAAGAGCTGAGTAGGCAGGAATCAGTCAGCAGGCTATAATCATGGAACTCAGCTCTGAGAAATCATGCTGCTCAGCTGGAAATAATCAAGTAGATGAGCAGGCAGGAATTATGCAGCACAGGTGGCAATAGTCAAGGAGATGACAGGCAGGAATCGTACAGCTCAGCTGGCAATTGTCAAGCAGATGAGCAGACAGTAATCACGCAGCTCAGCAGGCCCTGATCACGTGACTGAGCATGCACTGTTCACGTCGCTGATCACACACCTATCATGTGAATGATCATGCACTGATCACGTGGCTCTCATGCACTGATCACGTGATTGCGCATGCACTGATCACGTAATTGTATGCACTGCTCACGTGGCTATCATGCACTGATCATGTGACTGATCATGCACTGATCACGTAGCTATCTTGCACTGATCACTTGGCTGATCATACACTCATCACGGGACTGATCGTGCACTGATCACGGCGCTATCATGCATTGACTACATGACTCCACATGCACTGATCACGTGGATGATCATGCACTGATCACGTGACTATCATGCACTAATCACGTGGCTATCATTCACTGATCAGGTGGATATCATGCACTGATCACGTGGCTGATCACACACGTATCACATGACTGATCATGCACTGATCACGTGGCTATCATGTACTGATCACGTGGCTGATCATGCAATGATCACGTAGCTACCATGTACTGGTCACGTGACTGATCATGCAATGATCACGTAATTGATCATGCACTGATCATGTGGCTGATCATGCACTGATCACGTGACTGATCATGCACTGATCACGTGACTGATCATGCACTGATCACGTGGCTATCATGCAATGATCACGTGGCTATCATGCACTGATCACGTGTCTGATCATGCACTGATACCATGACTGAGCATGGACTGGTCACATGACTATCATGTAGTGATCACGTGACTTAATGGGGCTGACCATGTGACTGATCATGCGCTGAACATGTTTGCTATCATACACTGATCATGTGCCTCTGGAGGCAATAAACAAAGAGCTGAGTAGGCATGAATCAAACAGTCAGCAGGCAATAATCATGGAACTCAGCTGTGAGGAATCATGCTGCTCAGCTGGCAATAATCAAGCAGCTGAGCAGGCAGGAATTACACAGCACAGCTGGCAATTGTCAAGCAGATGACAGGCAGGAATCATGCAGCTCAGCTGGCAATTGTCAAGCAGATGAGCAGACAGTAATCACGCAGCTCAGCAGGCCCTGATCACGTGACTGAGCATGCACTGTTCACCTGGCTGATCATACACTGATCACGTGATTGATCAAGCATTGATCACTTGGATATCATGCACTGATCACGTGGCTAATCATACACTGTTCACGTGTCTGACCATGCACTGATCACGTGGCTGATCATGCACTGAACACGTGATTGAACATGCACTTATCACGTGGCTGATCATGCAGTGATCACGCAGCTACCATGTACTGGTCACATGACTGATCATGCACTGATCACGTAATTGATCATGCACTGATCCCCTGGCTTATCATGCATTCATCATGTGACTGATCATGTGCTGATCATGTTTGGTGTCACACACTGATCATGTGCATCTGGAGGCAATGAACAAAGAGCTGAGTAGGCAGGAATCAGTCAGCAGGCTATAATCATGGAACTCAGCTCTGAGAAATCATGCTGCTCAGCTGGAAATAATCAAGTAGATGAGCAGGCAGGAATTATGCAGCACAGGTGGCAATAGTCAAGGAGATGACAGGCAGGAATCGTACAGCTCAGCTGGCAATTGTCAAGCAGATGAGCAGACAGTAATCACGCAGCTCAGCAGGCCCTGATCACGTGACTGAGCATGCACTGTTCACGTCGCTGATCACACACCTATCATGTGAATGATCATGCACTGATCACGTGGCTCTCATGCACTGATCACGTGATTGCGCATGCACTGATCACGTAATTGTATGCACTGCTCACGTGGCTATCATGCACTGATCATGTGACTGATCATGCACTGATCACGTAGCTATCTTGCACTGATCACTTGGCTGATCATACACTCATCACGGGACTGATCGTGCACTGATCACGGCGCTATCATGCATTGACTACATGACTCCACATGCACTGATCACGTGGATGATCATGCACTGATCACGTGACTATCATGCACTAATCACGTGGCTATCATTCACTGATCAGGTGGATATCATGCACTGATCACGTGGCTGATCACACACGTATCACATGACTGATCATGCACTGATCACGTGGCTATCATGTACTGATCACGTGGCTGATCATGCAATGATCACGTAGCTACCATGTACTGGTCACGTGACTGATCATGCAATGATCACGTAATTGATCATGCACTGATCATGTGGCTGATCATGCACTGATCACGTGACTGATCATGCACTGATCACGTGACTGATCAAGCACTGATCACGTGGCTATCATGCACTGCTAATGTGGCTGATCATGAAATGATCACGCAGCTACCATGTACTGGTCACGTGACTGATCATGCACTGATCATGTGGCTGATCAGGCACTGATCACGTGACTGATCATGCACTGATCACGTGGCTATCATGCACTGATCACTTGGCTGGTCATACACTGATCACGCAGCTACCATGTACTGGTCACGTGACTGATCATGCACTGATGATGTAATTGATCATGCACTGATCACGTGGCTATCATGCACTGATCACATGGCTGGTCATACACTGATCACGTGCCTGGTCATGCACAGATTACATGACTGATCATGCACTGATCACGTCACTGATCATGCACTGATCACGTGGCTATCATGCACTACTCACGTGGCTGATCATGCAATGATCATGTAGCTACCATGTACCGGTCACGTGACTGATCATACACCCATCAGGTGACTGATCATGCACTGATCACGTGGCTATCATGCACTGATCATGTGGCTGGTCATACACTGATCACCTGCCTGGTCATGCACAGATCACGTGACTAATCATGAACTGATCACGTAGCAATCATTCACTGATCACCTGGCTGATCATGCACTGATCACGTGGCTATCATGCAATGATCATGTGGCTATCATGCACTGATCACGTGTCTGATCATGCACTGATACCATGACTGAGCATGGACTGGTCACATGACTATCATGTAGTGATCACGTGACTTAATGGGGCTGACCATGTGACTGATCATGCGCTGAACATGTTTGCTATCATACACTGATCATGTGCCTCTGGAGGCAATAAACAAAGAGCTGAGTAGGCATGAATCAAACAGTCAGCAGGCAAAAATCATGGAACTCAGCTGTGAGGAATCATGCTGCTCAGCTGGCAATAATCAAGCAGCTGAGCAGGCAGGAATTACACAGCACAGCTGGCAATTGTCAAGCAGATGACAGGCAGGAATCATGCAGCTCAGCTGGCAATTGTCAAGCAGATGAGCAGACAGTAATCACGCAGCTCAGCAGGCCCTGATCACGTGACTGAGCATGCACTGTTCACCTGGCTGATCATACACTGATCACGTGATTGATCAAGCATTGATCACTTGGATATCATGCACTGATCACGTGGCTAATCATACACTGTTCACGTGTCTGACCATGCACTGATCACGTGGCTGATCATGCACTGAACACGTGATTGAACATGCACTTATCACGTGGCTGATCATGCAGTGATCACGCAGCTACCATGTACTGGTCACATGACTGATCATGCACTGATCACGTAATTGATCATGCACTGATCACCTGGCTTATCATGCATTCATCATGTGACTGATCATGTGCTGATCATGTTTGGTGTCACACACTGATCATGTGCATCTGGAGGCAATGAACAAAGAGCTGAGTAGGCAGGAATCAGTCAGCAGGCTATAATCATGGAACTCAGCTCTGAGAAATCATGCTGCTCAGCTGGAAATAATCAAGTAGATGAGCAGGCAGGAATTATGCAGCACAGGTGGCAATAGTCAAGGAGATGACAGGCAGGAATCGTACAGCTCAGCTGGCAATTGTCAAGCAGATGAGCAGACAGTAATCACGCAGCTCAGCAGGCCCTGATCACGTGACTGAGCATGCACTGTTCACGTCGCTGATCACACACCTATCATGTGAATGATCATGCACTGATCACGTGGCTCTAATGCACTGATCACGTGATTGCGCATGCACTGATCACGTAATTGTATGCACTGCTCACGTGGCTATCATGCACTGATCATGTGACTGATCATGCACTGATCACGTAGCTATCTTGCACTGATCACTTGGCTGATCATACACTCATCACGGGACTGATCGTGCACTGATCACGGCGCTATCATGCATTGATACATGACTCATCATGCACTGATCACGTGGCTGATCATGCACTGATCACGTGACTATCATGCACTAATCACGTGGCTATCATTCACTGATCAGGTGGCTATCATGCACTGATCACGTGGCTGATCACACACGTATCATGCATGACTGATCATGCACTGATCACGTGGCTATCATGACTGATCACGTGGCTGATCATGCAATGATCACGTAGCTACCATGTACTGGTCACGTGACTGATCATGCAATGATCACGTGATCATGCACTGATCATGGCATCATGATCATGTGGCTGGTCATGCACGATCACGTGACTGATCATGCACCTGATCACGTGAGCTGATCATTCACTGATCACCTGGCTATCATGCACTGATCACGTGGCTATCATGCACATGCACTGATCACGTGTCTGATCATGCACTGATACCATGACTGAGCATGGACTGGTCACATGACTGATCATGTAGTGATCACGTGACTTAATGGGGCTGACCATGTGACTGATCATGCGCTGAGCATGTTTGCTATCATACACTGATCATGTGCCTCTGGAGGCAATAAACAAAGAGCTGAGTAGGCATGAATCAAACAGTCAGCAGGCAATAATCATGGAACTCAGCTGTGAGGAATCATGCTGCTCAGCTGGCAATAATCAAGCAGCTGAGCAGGCAGGAATTACACAGCACAGCTGGCAATTGTCAAGCAGATGACAGGCAGGAATCATGCAGCTCAGCTGGCAATTGTCAAGCAGATGAGCAGACAGTAATCACGCAGCTCAGCAGGCCCTGATCACGTGACTGAGCATGCACTGTTCACCTGGCTGATCATACACTGATCACGTGATTGATCAAGCATTGATCACTTGGATATCATGCACTGATCACGTGGCTAATCATACACTGTTCACGTGTCTGACCATGCACTGATCACGTGGCTGATCATGCACTGAACACGTGATTGAACATGCACTTATCACGTGGCTGATCATGCAGTGATCACGCAGCTACCATGTACTGGTCACATGACTGATCATGCACTGATCACGTAATTGATCATGCACTGATCACCTGGCTTATCATGCATTCATCATGTGACTGATCATGTGCTGATCATGTTTGGTGTCACACACTGATCATGTGCATCTGGAGGCAATGAACAAAGAGCTGAGTAGGCAGGAATCAGTCAGCAGGCTATAATCATGGAACTCAGCTCTGAGAAATCATGCTGCTCAGCTGGAAATAATCAAGTAGATGAGCAGGCAGGAATTATGCAGCACAGGTGGCAATAGTCAAGGAGATGACAGGCAGGAATCGTACAGCTCAGCTGGCAATTGTCAAGCAGATGAGCAGACAGTAATCACGCAGCTCAGCAGGCCCTGATCACGTGACTGAGCATGCACTGTTCACGTCGCTGATCACACACCTATCATGTGAATGATCATGCACTGATCACGTGGCTCTCATGCACTGATCACGTGATTGCGCATGCACTGATCACGTAATTGTATGCACTGCTCACGTGGCTATCATGCACTGATCATGTGACTGATCATGCACTGATCACGTAGCTATCTTGCACTGATCACTTGGCTGATCATACACTCATCACGGGACTGATCGTGCACTGATCACGGCGCTATCATGCATTGACTACATGACTCCACATGCACTGATCACGTGGATGATCATGCACTGATCACGTGACTATCATGCACTAATCACGTGGCTATCATTCACTGATCAGGTGGATATCATGCACTGATCACGTGGCTGATCACACACGTATCACATGACTGATCATGCACTGATCACGTGGCTATCATGTACTGATCACGTGGCTGATCATGCAATGATCACGTAGCTACCATGTACTGGTCACGTGACTGATCATGCAATGATCACGTAATTGATCATGCACTGATCATGTGGCTGATCATGCACTGATCACGTGACTGATCATGCACTGATCACGTGACTGATCAAGCACTGATCACGTGGCTATCATGCACTGCTAATGTGGCTGATCATGAAATGATCACGCAGCTACCATGTACTGGTCACGTGACTGATCATGCACTGATCATGTGGCTGATCAGGCACTGATCACGTGACTGATCATGCACTGATCACGTGGCTATCATGCACTGATCACTTGGCTGGTCATACACTGATCACGCAGCTACCATGTACTGGTCACGTGACTGATCATGCACTGATGATGTAATTGATCATGCACTGATCACGTGGCTATCATGCACTGATCACATGGCTGGTCATACACTGATCACGTGCCTGGTCATGCACAGATTACATGACTGATCATGCACTGATCACGTCACTGATCATGCACTGATCACGTGGCTATCATGCACTACTCACGTGGCTGATCATGCAATGATCATGTAGCTCCCATGTACCGGTCACGTGACTGATCATACACCCATCAGGTGACTGATCATGCACTGATCACGTGGCTATCATGCACTGATCATGTGGCTGGTCATACACTGATCACCTGCCTGGTCATGCACAGATCACGTGACTAATCATGAACTGATCACGTAGCAATCATTCA
This sequence comes from Bos javanicus, assembly GCF_032452875.1. Lineage (NCBI taxonomy): Eukaryota > Metazoa > Chordata > Mammalia > Artiodactyla > Bovidae > Bos > Bos javanicus. The sequence goes on from NW_026893975.1 coordinate 80,739, forward strand.
CTGATCACCTGGCTGATCATGCACTGATCACGTGGCTATCATGCAATGATCACGTGGCTATCATGCACTGATCACGTGTCTGATCATGCACTGATACCATGACTGAGCATGGACTGGTCACATGACTATCATGTAGTGATCACGTGACTTAATGGGGCTGACCATGTGACTGATCATGCGCTGAGCATGTTTGCTATCATACACTGATCATGTGCCTCTGGAGGCAATAAACAAAGAGCTGAGTAGGCATGAATCAAACAGTCAGCAGGCAATAATCATGGAACTCAGCTGTGAGGAATCATGCTGCTCAGCTGGCAATAATCAAGCAGCTGAGCAGGCAGGAATTACACAGCACAGCTGGCAATTGTCAAGCAGATGACAGGCAGGAATCATGCAGCTCAGCTGGCAATTGTCAAGCAGATGAGCAGACAGTAATCACGCAGCTCAGCAGGCCCTGATCACGTGACTGAGCATGCACTGTTCACCTGGCTGATCATACACTGATCACGTGATTGATCAAGCATTGATCACTTGGATATCATGCACTGATCACGTGGCTAATCATACACTGTTCACGTGTCTGACCATGCACTGATCACGTGGCTGATCATGCACTGAACACGTGATTGAACATGCACTTATCACGTGGCTGATCATGCAGTGATCACGCAGCTACCATGTACTGGTCACATGACTGATCATGCACTGATCACGTAATTGATCATGCACTGATCACCTGGCTTATCATGCATTCATCATGTGACTGATCATGTGCTGATCATGTTTGGTGTCACACACTGATCATGTGCATCTGGAGGCAATGAACAAAGAGCTGAGTAGGCAGGAATCAGTCAGCAGGCTATAATCATGGAACTCAGCTCTGAGAAATCATGCTGCTCAGCTGGAAATAATCAAGTAGATGAGCAGGCAGGAATTATGCAGCACAGGTGGCAATAGTCAAGGAGATGACAGGCAGGAATCGTACAGCTCAGCTGGCAATTGTCAAGCAGATGAGCAGACAGTAATCACGCAGCTCAGCAGGCCCTGATCACGTGACTGAGCATGCACTGTTCACGTCGCTGATCACACACCTATCATGTGAATGATCATGCACTGATCACGTGGCTCTCATGCACTGATCACGTGATTGCGCATGCACTGATCACGTAATTGTATGCACTGCTCACGTGGCTATCATGCACTGATCATGTGACTGATCATGCACTGATCACGTAGCTATCTTGCACTGATCACTTGGCTGATCATACACTCATCACGGGACTGATCGTGCACTGATCACGGCGCTATCATGCATTGACTACATGACTCCACATGCACTGATCACGTGGATGATCATGCACTGATCACGTGACTATCATGCACTAATCACGTGGCTATCATTCACTGATCAGGTGGATATCATGCACTGATCACGTGGCTGATCACACACGTATCACATGACTGATCATGCACTGATCACGTGGCTATCATGTACTGATCACGTGGCTGATCATGCAATGATCACGTAGCTACCATGTACTGGTCACGTGACTGATCATGCAATGATCACGTAATTGATCATGCACTGATCATGTGGCTGATCATGCACTGATCACGTGACTGATCATGCACTGATCACGTGACTGATCAAGCACTGATCACGTGGCTATCATGCACTGCTAATGTGGCTGATCATGAAATGATCACGCAGCTACCATGTACTGGTCACGTGACTGATCATGCACTGATCATGTGGCTGATCAGGCACTGATCACGTGACTGATCATGCACTGATCACGTGGCTATCATGCACTGATCACTTGGCTGGTCATACACTGATCACGCAGCTACCATGTACTGGTCACGTGACTGATCATGCACTGATGATGTAATTGATCATGCACTGATCACGTGGCTATCATGCACTGATCACATGGCTGGTCATACACTGATCACGTGCCTGGTCATGCACAGATTACATGACTGATCATGCACTGATCACGTCACTGATCATGCACTGATCACGTGGCTATCATGCACTACTCACGTGGCTGATCATGCAATGATCATGTAGCTACCATGTACCGGTCACGTGACTGATCATACACCCATCAGGTGACTGATCATGCACTGATCACGTGGCTATCATGCACTGATCATGTGGCTGGTCATACACTGATCACCTGCCTGGTCATGCACAGATCACGTGACTAATCATGAACTGATCACGTAGCAATCATTCACTGATCACCTGGCTGATCATGCACTGATCACGTGGCTATCATGCAATGATCACGTGGCTATCATGCACTGATCACGTGTCTGATCATGCACTGATACCATGACTGAGCATGGACTGGTCACATGACTATCATGTAGTGATCACGTGACTTAATGGGGCTGACCATGTGACTGATCATGCGCTGAGCATGTTTGCTATCATACACTGATCATGTGCCTCTGGAGGCAATAAACAAAGAGCTGAGTAGGCATGAATCAAACAGTCAGCAGGCAATAATCATGGAACTCAGCTGTGAGGAATCATGCTGCTCAGCTGGCAATAATCAAGCAGCTGAGCAGGCAGGAATTACACAGCACAGCTGGCAATTGTCAAGCAGATGACAGGCAGGAATCATGCAGCTCAGCTGGCAATTGTCAAGCAGATGAGCAGACAGTAATCACGCAGCTCAGCAGGCCCTGATCACGTGACTGAGCATGCACTGTTCACCTGGCTGATCATACACTGATCACGTGATTGATCAAGCATTGATCACTTGGATATCATGCACTGATCACGTGGCTAATCATACACTGTTCACGTGTCTGACCATGCACTGATCACGTGGCTGATCATGCACTGAACACGTGATTGAACATGCACTTATCACGTGGCTGATCATGCAGTGATCACGCAGCTACCATGTACTGGTCACATGACTGATCATGCACTGATCACGTAATTGATCATGCACTGATCACCTGGCTTATCATGCATTCATCATGTGACTGATCATGTGCTGATCATGTTTGGTGTCACACACTGATCATGTGCATCTGGAGGCAATGAACAAAGAGCTGAGTAGGCAGGAATCAGTCAGCAGGCTATAATCATGGAACTCAGCTCTGAGAAATCATGCTGCTCAGCTGGAAATAATCAAGTAGATGAGCAGGCAGGAATTATGCAGCACAGGTGGCAATAGTCAAGGAGATGACAGGCAGGAATCGTACAGCTCAGCTGGCAATTGTCAAGCAGATGAGCAGACAGTAATCACGCAGCTCAGCAGGCCCTGATCACGTGACTGAGCATGCACTGTTCACGTCGCTGATCACACACCTATCATGTGAATGATCATGCACTGATCACGTGGCTCTCATGCACTGATCACGTGATTGCGCATGCACTGATCACGTAATTGTATGCACTGCTCACGTGGCTATCATGCACTGATCATGTGACTGATCATGCACTGATCACGTAGCTATCTTGCACTGATCACTTGGCTGATCATACACTCATCACGGGACTGATCGTGCACTGATCACGGCGCTATCATGCATTGACTACATGACTCCACATGCACTGATCACGTGGATGATCATGCACTGATCACGTGACTATCATGCACTAATCACGTGGCTATCATTCACTGATCAGGTGGATATCATGCACTGATCACGTGGCTGATCACACACGTATCACATGACTGATCATGCACTGATCACGTGGCTATCATGTACTGATCACGTGGCTGATCATGCAATGATCACGTAGCTACCATGTACTGGTCACGTGACTGATCATGCAATGATCACGTAATTGATCATGCACTGATCATGTGGCTGATCATGCACTGATCACGTGACTGATCATGCACTGATCACGTGACTGATCAAGCACTGATCACGTGGCTATCATGCACTGCTAATGTGGCTGATCATGAAATGATCACGCAGCTACCATGTACTGGTCACGTGACTGATCATGCACTGATCATGTGGCTGATCAGGCACTGATCACGTGACTGATCATGCACTGATCACGTGGCTATCATGCACTGATCACTTGGCTGGTCATACACTGATCACGCAGCTACCATGTACTGGTCACGTGACTGATCATGCACTGATGATGTAATTGATCATGCACTGATCACGTGGCTATCATGCACTGATCACATGGCTGGTCATACACTGATCACGTGCCTGGTCATGCACAGATTACATGACTGATCATGCACTGATCACGTCACTGATCATGCACTGATCACGTGGCTATCATGCACTACTCACGTGGCTGATCATGCAATGATCATGTAGCTACCATGTACCGGTCACGTGACTGATCATACACCCATCAGGTGACTGATCATGCACTGATCACGTGGCTATCATGCACTGATCATGTGGCTGGTCATACACTGATCACCTGCCTGGTCATGCACAGATCACGTGACTAATCATGAACTGATCACGTAGCAATCATTCACTGATCACCTGGCTGATCATGCACTGATCACGTGGCTATCATGCAATGATCACGTGGCTATCATGCACTGATCACGTGTCTGATCATGCACTGATACCATGACTGAGCATGGACTGGTCACATGACTATCATGTAGTGATCACGTGACTTAATGGGGCTGACCATGTGACTGATCATGCGCTGAGCATGTTTGCTATCATACACTGATCATGTGCCTCTGGAGGCAATAAACAAAGAGCTGAGTAGGCATGAATCAAACAGTCAGCAGGCAATAATCATGGAACTCAGCTGTGAGGAATCATGCTGCTCAGCTGGCAATAATCAAGCAGCTGAGCAGGCAGGAATTACACAGCACAGCTGGCAATTGTCAAGCAGATGACAGGCAGGAATCATGCAGCTCAGCTGGCAATTGTCAAGCAGATGAGCAGACAGTAATCACGCAGCTCAGCAGGCCCTGATCACGTGACTGAGCATGCACTGTTCACCTGGCTGATCATACACTGATCACGTGATTGATCAAGCATTGATCACTTGGATATCATGCACTGATCACGTGGCTAATCATACACTGTTCACGTGTCTGACCATGCACTGATCACGTGGCTGATCATGCACTGAACACGTGATTGAACATGCACTTATCACGTGGCTGATCATGCAGTGATCACGCAGCTACCATGTACTGGTCACATGACTGATCATGCACTGATCACGTAATTGATCATGCACTGATCACCTGGCTTATCATGCATTCATCATGTGACTGATCATGTGCTGATCATGTTTGGTGTCACACACTGATCATGTGCATCTGGAGGCAATGAACAAAGAGCTGAGTAGGCAGGAATCAGTCAGCAGGCTATAATCATGGAACTCAGCTCTGAGAAATCATGCTGCTCAGCTGGAAATAATCAAGTAGATGAGCAGGCAGGAATTATGCAGCACAGGTGGCAATAGTCAAGGAGATGACAGGCAGGAATCGTACAGCTCAGCTGGCAATTGTCAAGCAGATGAGCAGACAGTAATCACGCAGCTCAGCAGGCCCTGATCACGTGACTGAGCATGCACTGTTCACGTCGCTGATCACACACCTATCATGTGAATGATCATGCACTGATCACGTGGCTCTCATGCACTGATCACGTGATTGCGCATGCACTGATCACGTAATTGTATGCACTGCTCACGTGGCTATCATGCACTGATCATGTGACTGATCATGCACTGATCACGTAGCTATCTTGCACTGATCACTTGGCTGATCATACACTCATCACGGGACTGATCGTGCACTGATCACGGCGCTATCATGCATTGACTACATGACTCCACATGCACTGATCACGTGGATGATCATGCACTGATCACGTGACTATCATGCACTAATCACGTGGCTATCATTCACTGATCAGGTGGATATCATGCACTGATCACGTGGCTGATCACACACGTATCACATGACTGATCATGCACTGATCACGTGGCTATCATGTACTGATCACGTGGCTGATCATGCAATGATCACGTAGCTACCATGTACTGGTCACGTGACTGATCATGCAATGATCACGTAATTGATCATGCACTGATCATGTGGCTGATCATGCACTGATCACGTGACTGATCATGCACTGATCACGTGACTGATCAAGCACTGATCACGTGGCTATCATGCACTGCTAATGTGGCTGATCATGAAATGATCACGCAGCTACCATGTACTGGTCACGTGACTGATCATGCACTGATCATGTGGCTGATCAGGCACTGATCACGTGACTGATCATGCACTGATCACGTGGCTATCATGCACTGATCACTTGGCTGGTCATACACTGATCACGCAGCTACCATGTACTGGTCACGTGACTGATCATGCACTGATGATGTAATTGATCATGCACTGATCACGTGGCTATCATGCACTGATCACATGGCTGGTCATACACTGATCACGTGCCTGGTCATGCACAGATTACATGACTGATCATGCACTGATCACGTCACTGATCATGCACTGATCACGTGGCTATCATGCACTACTCACGTGGCTGATCATGCAATGATCATGTAGCTCCCATGTACCGGTCACGTGACTGATCATACACCCATCAGGTGACTGATCATGCACTGATCACGTGGCTATCATGCACTGATCATGTGGCTGGTCATACACTGATCACCTGCCTGGTCATGCACAGATCACGTGACTAATCATGAACTGATCACGTAGCAATCATTCACTGATCACCTGGCTGATCATGCACTGATCACGTGGCTATCATGCAATGATCACGTGGCTATCATGCACTGATCACGTGTCTGATCATGCACTGATACCATGACTGAGCATGGACTGGTCACATGACTATCATGTAGTGATCACGTGACTTAATGGGGCTGACCATGTGACTGATCATGCGCTGAGCATGTTTGCTATCATACACTGATCATGTGCCTCTGGAGGCAATAAACAAAGAGCTGAGTAGGCATGAATCAAACAGTCAGCAGGCAATAATCATGGAACTCAGCTGTGAGGAATCATGCTGCTCAGCTGGCAATAATCAAGCAGCTGAGCAGGCAGGAATTACACAGCACAGCTGGCAATTGTCAAGCAGATGACAGGCAGGAATCATGCAGCTCAGCTGGCAATTGTCAAGCAGATGAGCAGACAGTAATCACGCAGCTCAGCAGGCCCTGATCACGTGACTGAGCATGCACTGTTCACCTGGCTGATCATACACTGATCACGTGATTGATCAAGCATTGATCACTTGGATATCATGCACTGATCACGTGGCTAATCATACACTGTTCACGTGTCTGACCATGCACTGATCACGTGGCTGATCATGCACTGAACACGTGATTGAACATGCACTTATCACGTGGCTGATCATGCAGTGATCACGCAGCTACCATGTACTGGTCACATGACTGATCATGCACTGATCACGTAATTGATCATGCACTGATCACCTGGCTTATCATGCATTCATCATGTGACTGATCATGTGCTGATCATGTTTGGTGTCACACACTGATCATGTGCATCTGGAGGCAATGAACAAAGAGCTGAGTAGGCAGGAATCAGTCAGCAGGCTATAATCATGGAACTCAGCTCTGAGAAATCATGCTGCTCAGCTGGAAATAATCAAGTAGATGAGCAGGCAGGAATTATGCAGCACAGGTGGCAATAGTCAAGGAGATGACAGGCAGGAATCGTACAGCTCAGCTGGCAATTGTCAAGCAGATGAGCAGACAGTAATCACGCAGCTCAGCAGGCCCTGATCACGTGACTGAGCATGCACTGTTCACGTCGCTGATCACACACCTATCATGTGAATGATCATGCACTGATCACGTGGCTCTCATGCACTGATCACGTGATTGCGCATGCACTGATCACGTAATTGTATGCACTGCTCACGTGGCTATCATGCACTGATCATGTGACTGATCATGCACTGATCACGTAGCTATCTTGCACTGATCACTTGGCTGATCATACACTCATCACGGGACTGATCGTGCACTGATCACGGCGCTATCATGCATTGACTACATGACTCCACATGCACTGATCACGTGGATGATCATGCACTGATCACGTGACTATCATGCACTAATCACGTGGCTATCATTCACTGATCAGGTGGATATCATGCACTGATCACGTGGCTGATCACACACGTATCACATGACTGATCATGCACTGATCACGTGGCTATCATGTACTGATCACGTGGCTGATCATGCAATGATCACGTAGCTACCATGTACTGGTCACGTGACTGATCATGCAATGATCACGTAATTGATCATGCACTGATCATGTGGCTGATCATGCACTGATCACGTGACTGATCATGCACTGATCACGTGACTGATCAAGCACTGATCACGTGGCTATCATGCACTGCTAATGTGGCTGATCATGAAATGATCACGCAGCTACCATGTACTGGTCACGTGACTGATCATGCACTGATCATGTGGCTGATCAGGCACTGATCACGTGACTGATCATGCACTGATCACGTGGCTATCATGCACTGATCACTTGGCTGGTCATACACTGATCACGCAGCTACCATGTACTGGTCACGTGACTGATCATGCACTGATGATGTAATTGATCATGCACTGATCACGTGGCTATCATGCACTGATCACATGGCTGGTCATACACTGATCACGTGCCTGGTCATGCACAGATTACATGACTGATCATGCACTGATCACGTCACTGATCATGCACTGATCACGTGGCTATCATGCACTACTCACGTGGCTGATCATGCAATGATCATGTAGCTACCATGTACCGGTCACGTGACTGATCATACACCCATCAGGTGACTGATCATGCACTGATCACGTGGCTATCATGCACTGATCATGTGGCTGGTCATACACTGATCACCTGCCTGGTCATGCACAGATCACGTGACTAATCATGAACTGATCACGTAGCAATCATTCACTGATCACCTGGCTGATCATGCACTGATCACGTGGCTATCATGCAATGATCACGTGGCTATCATGCACTGATCACGTGTCTGATCATGCACTGATACCATGACTGAGCATGGACTGGTCACATGACTATCATGTAGTGATCACGTGACTTAATGGGGCTGACCATGTGACTGATCATGCGCTGAGCATGTTTGCTATCATACACTGATCATGTGCCTCTGGAGGCAATAAACAAAGAGCTGAGTAGGCATGAATCAAACAGTCAGCAGGCAATAATCATGGAACTCAGCTGTGAGGAATCATGCTGCTCAGCTGGCAATAATCAAGCAGCTGAGCAGGCAGGAATTACACAGCACAGCTGGCAATTGTCAAGCAGATGACAGGCAGGAATCATGCAGCTCAGCTGGCAATTGTCAAGCAGATGAGCAGACAGTAATCACGCAGCTCAGCAGGCCCTGATCACGTGACTGAGCATGCACTGTTCACCTGGCTGATCATACACTGATCACGTGATTGATCAAGCATTGATCACTTGGATATCATGCACTGATCACGTGGCTAATCATACACTGTTCACGTGTCTGACCATGCACTGATCACGTGGCTGATCATGCACTGAACACGTGATTGAACATGCACTTATCACGTGGCTGATCATGCAGTGATCACGCAGCTACCATGTACTGGTCACATGACTGATCATGCACTGATCACGTAATTGATCATGCACTGATCACCTGGCTTATCATGCATTCATCATGTGACTGATCATGTGCTGATCATGTTTGGTGTCACACACTGATCATGTGCATCTGGAGGCAATGAACAAAGAGCTGAGTAGGCAGGAATCAGTCAGCAGGCTATAATCATGGAACTCAGCTCTGAGAAATCATGCTGCTCAGCTGGAAATAATCAAGTAGATGAGCAGGCAGGAATTATGCAGCACAGGTGGCAATAGTCAAGGAGATGACAGGCAGGAATCGTACAGCTCAGCTGGCAATTGTCAAGCAGATGAGCAGACAGTAATCACGCAGCTCAGCAGGCCCTGATCACGTGACTGAGCATGCACTGTTCACGTCGCTGATCACACACCTATCATGTGAATGATCATGCACTGATCACGTGGCTCTCATGCACTGATCACGTGATTGCGCATGCACTGATCACGTAATTGTATGCACTGCTCACGTGGCTATCATGCACTGATCATGTGACTGATCATGCACTGATCACGTAGCTATCTTGCACTGATCACTTGGCTGATCATACACTCATCACGGGACTGATCGTGCACTGATCACGGCGCTATCATGCATTGACTACATGACTCCACATGCACTGATCACGTGGATGATCATGCACTGATCACGTGACTATCATGCACTAATCACGTGGCTATCATTCACTGATCAGGTGGATATCATGCACTGATCACGTGGCTGATCACACACGTATCACATGACTGATCATGCACTGATCACGTGGCTATCATGTACTGATCACGTGGCTGATCATGCAATGATCACGTAGCTACCATGTACTGGTCACGTGACTGATCATGCAATGATCACGTAATTGATCATGCACTGATCATGTGGCTGATCATGCACTGATCACGTGACTGATCATGCACTGATCACGTGACTGATCAAGCACTGATCACGTGGCTATCATGCACTGCTAATGTGGCTGATCATGAAATGATCACGCAGCTACCATGTACTGGTCACGTGACTGATCATGCACTGATCATGTGGCTGATCAGGCACTGATCACGTGACTGATCATGCACTGATCACGTGGCTATCATGCACTGATCACTTGGCTGGTCATACACTGATCACGCAGCTACCATGTACTGGTCACGTGACTGATCATGCACTGATGATGTAATTGATCATGCACTGATCACGTGGCTATCATGCACTGATCACATGGCTGGTCATACACTGATCACGTGCCTGGTCATGCACAGATTACATGACTGATCATGCACTGATCACGTCACTGATCATGCACTGATCACGTGGCTATCATGCACTACTCACGTGGCTGATCATGCAATGATCATGTAGCTACCATGTACCGGTCACGTGACTGATCATACACCCATCAGGTGACTGATCATGCACTGATCACGTGGCTATCATGCACTGATCATGTGGCTGGTCATACACTGATCACCTGCCTGGTCATGCACAGATCACGTGACTAATCATGAACTGATCACGTAGCAATCATTCACTGATCACCTGGCTGATCATGCACTGATCACGTGGCTATCATGCAATGATCACGTGGCTATCATGCACTGATCACGTGTCTGATCATGCACTGATACCATGACTGAGCATGGACTGGTCACATGACTATCATGTAGTGATCACGTGACTTAATGGGGCTGACCATGTGACTGATCATGCGCTGAGCATGTTTGCTATCATACACTGATCATGTGCCTCTGGAGGCAATAAACAAAGAGCTGAGTAGGCATGAATCAAACAGTCAGCAGGCAATAATCATGGAACTCAGCTGTGAGGAATCATGCTGCTCAGCTGGCAATAATCAAGCAGCTGAGCAGGCAGGAATTACACAGCACAGCTGGCAATTGTCAAGCAGATGACAGGCAGGAATCATGCAGCTCAGCTGGCAATTGTCAAGCAGATGAGCAGACAGTAATCACGCAGCTCAGCAGGCCCTGATCACGTGACTGAGCATGCACTGTTCACCTGGCTGATCATACACTGATCACGTGATTGATCAAGCATTGATCACTTGGATATCATGCACTGATCACGTGGCTAATCATACACTGTTCACGTGTCTGACCATGCACTGATCACGTGGCTGATCATGCACTGAACACGTGATTGAACATGCACTTATCACGTGGATGATCATGCAGTGTTCACGCAGCTACCATGTACTGGTCACATGACTGATCATGCACTGATCACGTAATTGATCATGCACTGATCACCTGGCTTATCATGCATTCATCATGTGAGTGAACATGTGCTTATCATGTTTGGTGTCACACACTGATCATGTGCATCTGGAGGCAATGAACAAAGAGCTGAGTAGGCAGGAATCAGTCAGCAGGCTATAATCATGGAACTCAGCTCTGAGAAATCATGCTGCTCAGCTGGAAATAATCAAGTAGATGAGCAGGCAGGAATTATGCAGCACAGGTGGCAATAGTCAAGGAGATGACAGGCAGGAATCGTACAGCTCAGCTGGCAATTGTCAAGCAGATGAGCAGACAGTAATCACGCAGCTCAGCAGGCCCTGATCACGTGACTGAGCATGCACTGTTCACGTCGCTGATCACACACCTATCACGTGAATGATCATGCACTGATCACGTGGCTCTCATGCACTGATCACGTGATTGCGCATGCACTGATCACGTAATTGTATGCACTGCTCACGTGGCTGTCATGCACTGATCATGTGACTGATCATGCACTGATCACGTAGCTATCTTGCACTGATCACTTGGCTGATCATACACTCATCACGGGACTGATCGTGCACTGATCACGGCGCTATCATGCATTGACTACATGACTCCACATGCACTGATCACGTGGATGATCATGCACTGATCACGTGACTATCATGCACTAATCACGTGGCTATCATTCACTGATCAGGTGGATATCATGCACTGATCACGTGGCTGATCACACACGTATCACATGACTGATCATGCACTGATCACGTGGCTATCATGTACTGATCACGTGGCTGATCATGCAATGATCACGTAGCTACCATGTACTGGTCACGTGACTGATCATGCAATGATCACGTAATTGATCATGCACTGATCATGTGGCTGATCATGCACTGATCACGTGACTGATCATGCACTGATCACGTGACTGATCAAGCACTGATCACGTGGCTATCATGCACTGCTAATGTGGCTGATCATGAAATGATCACGCAGCTACCATGTACTGGTCACGTGACTGATCATGCACTGATCATGTGGCTGATCAGGCACTGATCACGTGACTGATCATGCACTGATCACGTGGCTATCATGCACTGATCACTTGGCTGGTCATACACTGATCACGCAGCTACCATGTACTGGTCACGTGACTGATCATGCACTGATGATGTAATTGATCATGCACTGATCACGTGGCTATCATGCACTGATCACATGGCTGGTCATACACTGATCACGTGCCTGGTCATGCACAGATTACATGACTGATCATGCACTGATCACGTCACTGATCATGCACTGATCACGTGGCTATCATGCACTACTCACGTGGCTGATCATGCAATGATCATGTAGCTACCATGTACCGGTCACGTGACTGATCATACACCCATCAGGTGACTGATCATGCACTGATCACGTGGCTATCATGCACTGATCATGTGGCTGGTCATACACTGATCACCTGCCTGGTCATGCACAGATCACGTGACTAATCATGAACTGATCACGTAGCAATCATTCACTGATCACCTGGCTGATCATGCACTGATCACGTGGCTATCATGCAATGATCACGTGGCTATCATGCACTGATCACGTGTCTGATCATGCACTGATACCATGACTGAGCATGGACTGGTCACATGACTATCATGTAGTGATCACGTGACTTAATGGGGCTGACCATGTGACTGATCATGCGCTGAGCATGTTTGCTATCATACACTGATCATGTGCCTCTGGAGGCAATAAACAAAGAGCTGAGTAGGCATGAATCAAACAGTCAGCAGGCAATAATCATGGAACTCAGCTGTGAGGAATCATGCTGCTCAGCTGGCAATAATCAAGCAGCTGAGCAGGCAGGAATTACACAGCACAGCTGGCAATTGTCAAGCAGATGACAGGCAGGAATCATGCAGCTCAGCTGGCAATTGTCAAGCAGATGAGCAGACAGTAATCACGCAGCTCAGCAGGCCCTGATCACGTGACTGAGCATGCACTGTTCACCTGGCTGATCATACACTGATCACGTGATTGATCAAGCATTGATCACTTGGATATCATGCACTGATCACGTGGCTAATCATACACTGTTCACGTGTCTGACCATGCACTGATCACGTGGCTGATCATGCACTGAACACGTGATTGAACATGCACTTATCACGTGGCTGATCATGCAGTGATCACGCAGCTACCATGTACTGGTCACATGACTGATCATGCACTGATCACGTAATTGATCATGCACTGATCACCTGGCTTATCATGCATTCATCATGTGACTGATCATGTGCTGATCATGTTTGGTGTCACACACTGATCATGTGCATCTGGAGGCAATGAACAAAGAGCTGAGTAGGCAGGAATCAGTCAGCAGGCTATAATCATGGAACTCAGCTCTGAGAAATCATGCTGCTCAGCTGGAAATAATCAAGTAGATGAGCAGGCAGGAATTATGCAGCACAGGTGGCAATAGTCAAGGAGATGACAGGCAGGAATCGTACAGCTCAGCTGGCAATTGTCAAGCAGATGAGCAGACAGTAATCACGCAGCTCAGCAGGCCCTGATCACGTGACTGAGCATGCACTGTTCACGTCGCTGATCACACACCTATCATGTGAATGATCATGCACTGATCACGTGGCTCTCATGCACTGATCACGTGATTGCGCATGCACTGATCACGTAATTGTATGCACTGCTCACGTGGCTATCATGCACTGATCATGTGACTGATCATGCACTGATCACGTAGCTATCTTGCACTGATCACTTGGCTGATCATACACTCATCACGGGACTGATCGTGCACTGATCACGGCGCTATCATGCATTGACTACATGACTCCACATGCACTGATCACGTGGATGATCATGCACTGATCACGTGACTATCATGCACTAATCACGTGGCTATCATTCACTGATCAGGTGGATATCATGCACTGATCACGTGGCTGATCACACACGTATCACATGACTGATCATGCACTGATCACGTGGCTATCATGTACTGATCACGTGGCTGATCATGCAATGATCACGTAGCTACCATGTACTGGTCACGTGACTGATCATGCAATGATCACGTAATTGATCATGCACTGATCATGTGGCTGATCATGCACTGATCACGTGACTGATCATGCACTGATCACGTGACTGATCAAGCACTGATCACGTGGCTATCATGCACTGCTAATGTGGCTGATCATGAAATGATCACGCAGCTACCATGTACTGGTCACGTGACTGATCATGCACTGATCATGTGGCTGATCAGGCACTGATCACGTGACTGATCATGCACTGATCACGTGGCTATCATGCACTGATCACTTGGCTGGTCATACACTGATCACGCAGCTACCATGTACTGGTCACGTGACTGATCATGCACTGATGATGTAATTGATCATGCACTGATCACGTGGCTATCATGCACTGATCACATGGCTGGTCATACACTGATCACGTGCCTGGTCATGCACAGATTACATGACTGATCATGCACTGATCACGTCACTGATCATGCACTGATCACGTGGCTATCATGCACTACTCACGTGGCTGATCATGCAATGATCATGTAGCTACCATGTACCGGTCACGTGACTGATCATACACCCATCAGGTGACTGATCATGCACTGATCACGTGGCTATCATGCACTGATCATGTGGCTGGTCATACACTGATCACCTGCCTGGTCATGCACAGATCACGTGACTAATCATGAACTGATCACGTAGCAATCATTCACTGATCACCTGGCTGATCATGCACTGATCACGTGGCTATCATGCAATGATCACGTGGCTATCATGCACTGATCACGTGTCTGATCATGCACTGATACCATGACTGAGCATGGACTGGTCACATGACTATCATGTAGTGATCACGTGACTTAATGGGGCTGACCATGTGACTGATCATGCGCTGAGCATGTTTGCTATCATACACTGATCATGTGCCTCTGGAGGCAATAAACAAAGAGCTGAGTAGGCATGAATCAAACAGTCAGCAGGCAATAATCATGGAACTCAGCTGTGAGGAATCATGCTGCTCAGCTGGCAATAATCAAGCAGCTGAGCAGGCAGGAATTACACAGCACAGCTGGCAATTGTCAAGCAGATGACAGGCAGGAATCATGCAGCTCAGCTGGCAATTGTCAAGCAGATGAGCAGACAGTAATCACGCAGCTCAGCAGGCCCTGATCACGTGACTGAGCATGCACTGTTCACCTGGCTGATCATACACTGATCACGTGATTGATCAAGCATTGATCACTTGGATATCATGCACTGATCACGTGGCTAATCATACACTGTTCACGTGTCTGACCATGCACTGATCACGTGGCTGATCATGCACTGAACACGTGATTGAACATGCACTTATCACGTGGCTGATCATGCAGTGATCACGCAGCTACCATGTACTGGTCACATGACTGATCATGCACTGATCACGTAATTGATCATGCACTGATCACCTGGCTTATCATGCATTCATCATGTGACTGATCATGTGCTGATCATGTTTGGTGTCACACACTGATCATGTGCATCTGGAGGCAATGAACAAAGAGCTGAGTAGGCAGGAATCAGTCAGCAGGCTATAATCATGGAACTCAGCTCTGAGAAATCATGCTGCTCAGCTGGAAATAATCAAGTAGATGAGCAGGCAGGAATTATGCAGCACAGGTGGCAATAGTCAAGGAGATGACAGGCAGGAATCGTACAGCTCAGCTGGCAATTGTCAAGCAGATGAGCAGACAGTAATCACGCAGCTCAGCAGGCCCTGATCACGTGACTGAGCATGCACTGTTCACGTCGCTGATCACACACCTATCATGTGAATGATCATGCACTGATCACGTGGCTCTCATGCACTGATCACGTGATTGCGCATGCACTGATCACGTAATTGTATGCACTGCTCACGTGGCTATCATGCACTGATCATGTGACTGATCATGCACTGATCACGTAGCTATCTTGCACTGATCACTTGGCTGATCATACACTCATCACGGGACTGATCGTGCACTGATCACGGCGCTATCATGCATTGACTACATGACTCCACATGCACTGATCACGTGGATGATCATGCACTGATCACGTGACTATCATGCACTAATCACGTGGCTATCATTCACTGATCAGGTGGATATCATGCACTGATCACGTGGCTGATCACACACGTATCACATGACTGATCATGCACTGATCACGTGGCTATCATGTACTGATCACGTGGCTGATCATGCAATGATCACGTAGCTACCATGTACTGGTCACGTGACTGATCATGCAATGATCACGTAATTGATCATGCACTGATCATGTGGCTGATCATGCACTGATCACGTGACTGATCATGCACTGATCACGTGACTGATCAAGCACTGATCACGTGGCTATCATGCACTGCTAATGTGGCTGATCATGAAATGATCACGCAGCTACCATGTACTGGTCACGTGACTGATCATGCACTGATCATGTGGCTGATCAGGCACTGATCACGTGACTGATCATGCACTGATCACGTGACTGATCATGCACTGATCACGTGGCTATCATGCACTGATCACTTGGCTGGTCATACACTGATCACGCAGCTACCATGTACTGGTCACGTGACTGATCATGCACTGATGATGTAATTGATCATGCACTGATCACGTGGCTATCATGCACTGATCACATGGCTGGTCATACACTGATCACGTGCCTGGTCATGCACAGATTACATGACTGATCATGCACTGATCACGTCACTGATCATGCACTGATCACGTGGCTATCATGCACTACTCACGTGGCTGATCATGCAATGATCATGTAGCTACCATGTACCGGTCACGTGACTGATCATACACCCATCAGGTGACTGATCATGCACTGATCACGTGGCTATCATGCACTGATCATGTGGCTGGTCATACACTGATCACCTGCCTGGTCATGCACAGATCACGTGACTAATCATGAACTGATCACGTAGCAATCATTCACTGATCACCTGGCTGATCATGCACTGATCACGTGGCTATCATGCAATGATCACGTGGCTATCATGCACTGATCACGTGTCTGATCATGCACTGATACCATGACTGAGCATGGACTGGTCACATGACTATCATGTAGTGATCACGTGACTTAATGGGGCTGACCATGTGACTGATCATGCGCTGAGCATGTTTGCTATCATACACTGATCATGTGCCTCTGGAGGCAATAAACAAAGAGCTGAGTAGGCATGAATCAAACAGTCAGCAGGCAATAATCATGGAACTCAGCTGTGAGGAATCATGCTGCTCAGCTGGCAATAATCAAGCAGCTGAGCAGGCAGGAATTACACAGCACAGCTGGCAATTGTCAAGCAGATGACAGGCAGGAATCATGCAGCTCAGCTGGCAATTGTCAAGCAGATGAGCAGACAGTAATCACGCAGCTCAGCAGGCCCTGATCACGTGACTGAGCATGCACTGTTCACCTGGCTGATCATACACTGATCACGTGATTGATCAAGCATTGATCACTTGGATATCATGCACTGATCACGTGGCTAATCATACACTGTTCACGTGTCTGACCATGCACTGATCACGTGGCTGATCATGCACTGAACACGTGATTGAACATGCACTTATCACGTGGCTGATCATGCAGTGATCACGCAGCTACCATGTACTGGTCACATGACTGATCATGCACTGATCACGTAATTGATCATGCACTGATCACCTGGCTTATCATGCATTCATCATGTGACTGATCATGTGCTGATCATGTTTGGTGTCACACACTGATCATGTGCATCTGGAGGCAATGAACAAAGAGCTGAGTAGGCAGGAATCAGTCAGCAGGCTATAATCATGGAACTCAGCTCTGAGAAATCATGCTGCTCAGCTGGAAATAATCAAGTAGATGAGCAGGCAGGAATTATGCAGCACAGGTGGCAATAGTCAAGGAGATGACAGGCAGGAATCGTACAGCTCAGCTGGCAATTGTCAAGCAGATGAGCAGACAGTAATCACGCAGCTCAGCAGGCCCTGATCACGTGACTGAGCATGCACTGTTCACGTCGCTGATCACACACCTATCATGTGAATGATCATGCACTGATCACGTGGCTCTCATGCACTGATCACGTGATTGCGCATGCACTGATCACGTAATTGTATGCACTGCTCACGTGGCTATCATGCACTGATCATGTGACTGATCATGCACTGATCACGTAGCTATCTTGCACTGATCACTTGGCTGATCATACACTCATCACGGGACTGATCGTGCACTGATCACGGCGCTATCATGCATTGACTACATGACTCCACATGCACTGATCACGTGGATGATCATGCACTGATCACGTGACTATCATGCACTAATCACGTGGCTATCATTCACTGATCAGGTGGATATCATGCACTGATCACGTGGCTGATCACACACGTATCACATGACTGATCATGCACTGATCACGTGGCTATCATGTACTGATCACGTGGCTGATCATGCAATGATCACGTAGCTACCATGTACTGGTCACGTGACTGATCATGCAATGATCACGTAATTGATCATGCACTGATCACGTGGCTGATCATGCACTGATCACGTGACTGATCATGCACTGATCACGTGACTGATCAAGCACTGATCACGTGGCTATCATGCACTGCTAATGTGGCTGATCATGAAATGATCACGCAGCTACCATGTACTGGTCACGTGACTGATCATGCACTGATCATGTGGCTGATCAGGCACTGATCACGTGACTGATCATGCACTGATCACGTGGCTATCATGCACTGATCACTTGGCTGGTCATACACTGATCACGCAGCTACCATGTACTGGTCACGTGACTGATCATGCACTGATGATGTAATTGATCATGCACTGATCACGTGGCTATCATGCACTGATCACATGGCTGGTCATACACTGATCACGTGCCTGGTCATGCACAGATTACATGACTGATCATGCACTGATCACGTCACTGATCATGCACTGATCACGTGGCTATCATGCACTACTCACGTGGCTGATCATGCAATGATCATGTAGCTACCATGTACCGGTCACGTGACTGATCATACACCCATCAGGTGACTGATCATGCACTGATCACGTGGCTATCATGCACTGATCATGTGGCTGGTCATACACTGATCACCTGCCTGGTCATGCACAGATCACGTGACTAATCATGAACTGATCACGTAGCAATCATTCACTGATCACCTGGCTGATCATGCACTGATCACGTGGCTATCATGCAATGATCACGTGGCTATCATGCACTGATCACGTGTCTGATCATGCACTGATACCATGACTGAGCATGGACTGGTCACATGACTATCATGTAGTGATCACGTGACTTAATGGGGCTGACCATGTGACTGATCATGCGCTGAGCATGTTTGCTATCATACACTGATCATGTGCCTCTGGAGGCAATAAACAAAGAGCTGAGTAGGCATGAATCAAACAGTCAGCAGGCAATAATCATGGAACTCAGCTGTGAGGAATCATGCTGCTCAGCTGGCAATAATCAAGCAGCTGAGCAGGCAGGAATTACACAGCACAGCTGGCAATTGTCAAGCAGATGACAGGCAGGAATCATGCAGCTCAGCTGGCAATTGTCAAGCAGATGAGCAGACAGTAATCACGCAGCTCAGCAGGCCCTGATCACGTGACTGAGCATGCACTGTTCACCTGGCTGATCATACACTGATCACGTGATTGATCAAGCATTGATCACTTGGATATCATGCACTGATCACGTGGCTAATCATACACTGTTCACGTGTCTGACCATGCACTGATCACGTGGCTGATCATGCACTGAACACGTGATTGAACATGCACTTATCACGTGGCTGATCATGCAGTGATCACGCAGCTACCATGTACTGGTCACATGACTGATCATGCACTGATCACGTAATTGATCATGCACTGATCACCTGGCTTATCATGCATTCATCATGTGACTGATCATGTGCTGATCATGTTTGGTGTCACACACTGATCATGTGCATCTGGAGGCAATGAACAAAGAGCTGAGTAGGCAGGAATCAGTCAGCAGGCTATAATCATGGAACTCAGCTCTGAGAAATCATGCTGCTCAGCTGGAAATAATCAAGTAGATGAGCAGGCAGGAATTATGCAGCACAGGTGGCAATAGTCAAGGAGATGACAGGCAGGAATCGTACAGCTCAGCTGGCAATTGTCAAGCAGATGAGCAGACAGTAATCACGCAGCTCAGCAGGCCCTGATCACGTGACTGAGCATGCACTGTTCACGTCGCTGATCACACACCTATCATGTGAATGATCATGCACTGATCACGTGGCTCTCATGCACTGATCACGTGATTGCGCATGCACTGATCACGTAATTGTATGCACTGCTCACGTGGCTATCATGCACTGATCATGTGACTGATCATGCACTGATCACGTAGCTATCTTGCACTGATCACTTGGCTGATCATACACTCATCACGGGACTGATCGTGCACTGATCACGGCGCTATCATGCATTGACTACATGACTCCACATGCACTGATCACGTGGATGATCATGCACTGATCACGTGACTATCATGCACTAATCACGTGGCTGATCATTCACTGATCAGGTGGATATCATGCACTGATCACGTGGCTGATCACACACGTATCACATGACTGATCATGCACTGATCACGTGGCTGATCATGTACTGATCACGTGGCTGATCATGCAATGATCACGTAGCTACCATGTACTGGTCACGTGACTGATCATGCAATGATCACGTAATTGATCATGCACTGATCATGTGGCTGATCATGCACTGATCACGTGACTGATCATGCACTGATCACGTGACTGATCATGCACTGATCACGTGGCTATCATGCACTAGTCACGTGGCTGATCATGCAATGATCACGCAGCTACCATGCACTGGTCACGTGACTGATCATGCACTGATCATGTGGCTGATCAGTCACTGATCACGTGGCTGATCATGCACTGATCACGTGGCTATCATGCAATGATCACGTGGCTATCATGCACTGATCACGTGGCTGATCATGCACTGATACCATGACTGAGCATGGACTGGTCACGTGACTATCATGCACTGATCACGTGACTTAATGGCGCTGACCACGTGACTGATCATGCACTGAGCATGTTTGCTGATCATACACTGATCATGTGCCTCTGGAGGCAATAAACAAAGAGCTGAGTAGGCATGAATCAAACAGTCAGCAGGCAATAATCATGGAACTCAGCTGTGAGGAATCATGCTGCTCAGCTGGCAATAATCAAGCAGCTGAGCAGGCAGGAATTACACAGCACAGCTGGCAATTGTCAAGCAGATGACAGGCAGGAATCATGCAGCTCAGCTGGCAATTGTCAAGCAGATGAGCAGACAGTAATCACGCAGCTCAGCAGGCCCTGATCACGTGACTGAGCATGCACTGTTCACGTGGCTGATCATACACTGATCACGTGATTGATCAAGCACTGATCACTTGGCTATCATGCACTGATCACGTGGCTAATCATACACTGTTCACGTGTCTGACCATGCACTGATCACGTGGCTGATCATGCACTGATCACGTGACTGAACATGCACTGATCACGTGGCTGATCATGCAGTGATCACGCAGCTACCATGTACTGGTCACATGACTGATCATGCACTGATCACGTAATTGATCATGCACTGATCACCTGGCTTATCATGCATTCATCATGTGACTGATCATGTGCTGATCATGTTTGGTGTCACACACTGATCATGTGCATCTGGAGGCAATGAACAAAGAGCTGAGTAGGCAGGAATCAGTCAGCAGGCTATAATCATGGAACTCAGCTCTGAGAAATCATGCTGCTCAGCTGGAAATAATCAAGTAGATGAGCAGGCAGGAATTATGCAGCACAGGTGGCAATAGTCAAGGAGATGACAGGCAGGAATCGTACAGCTCAGCTGGCAATTGTCAAGCAGATGAGCAGACAGTAATCACGCAGCTCAGCAGGCCCTGATCACGTGACTGATCATGCACTGTTCACGTCGCTGATCACACACCGATCACGTGAATGATCATGCACTGATCACGTGGCTCTCATGCACTGATCACGTGATTGCGCATGCACTGATCACGTAATTGTATGCACTGCTCACGTGGCTATCATGCACTGATCACGTGACTGATCATGCACTGATCACGTAGCTATCTTGCACTGATCACTTGGCTGATCATGCACTGATCACGGGACTGATCGTGCACTGATCACGGCGCTATCATGCATTGATCTACATGACTCCACATGCACTGATCACGTGGCTGATCATGCACTGATCACGTGACTATCATGCACTAATCACGTGGCTATCATGCACTGATCACGTGGCTATCATGCACTGATCACGTGGCTGATCACACACTGATCACGTGACTGATCATGCACTGATCACGTGGCTATCATGTACTGCTCACGTGGCTGATCATGCAATGATCACGTAGCTACCATGTACTGGTCACGTGACTGATCATGCAATGATCACGTAATTGATCATGCACTGATCATGTGGCTGATCATGCACTGATCACGTGACTGATCATGCACTGATCACGTGGCTGATCAAGCACTGATCACGTGGCTATCATGCACTGCTAACGTGGCTGGTCATGAAATGATCACGCAGCTACCATGCACTGGTCACGTGACTGATCATTCACTGATCACGTGGCTGATCAGGCACTGATCACGTGGCTGATCATGCAATGATCACGTGGCTATCATGCACTGATCACGTGTCTGATCATGCACTGATACCATGACTGAGCATGGACTGGTCACATGACTATCATGTAGTGATCACGTGACTTAATGGGGCTGACCATGTGACTGATCATGCGCTGAACATGTTTGCTATCATACACTGATCATGTGCCTCTGGAGGCAATAAACAAAGAGCTGAGTAGGCATGAATCAAACAGTCAGCAGGCAATAATCATGGAACTCAGCTGTGAGGAATCATGCTGCTCAGCTGGCATAATCAAGCAGCTGAGCAGGCAGGAATTACACAGCACAGCTGGCAATTGTCAAGCAGATGACAGGCAGGAATCATGCAGCTCAGCTGGCAATTGTCAAGCAGATGAGCAGACAGTAATCACGCAGCTCAGCAGGCCCTGATCACGTGACTGAGCATGCACTGTTCACCTGGCTGATCATACACTGATCACGTGATTGATCAAGCATTGATCACTTGGATATCATGCACTGATCACGTGGCTAATCATACACTGTTCACGTGTCTGACCATGCACTGATCACGTGGCTGATCATGCACTGAACACGTGATTGAACATGCACTTATCACGTGGCTGATCATGCAGTGATCACGCAGCTACCATGTACTGGTCACATGACTGATCATGCACTGATCACGTAATTGATCATGCACTGATCACCTGGCTTATCATGCATTCATCATGTGACTGATCATGTGCTGATCATGTTTGGTGTCACACACTGATCATGTGCATCTGGAGGCAATGAACAAAGAGCTGAGTAGGCAGGAATCAGTCAGCAGGCTATAATCATGGAACTCAGCTCTGAGAAATCATGCTGCTCAGCTGGAAATAATCAAGTAGATGAGCAGGCAGGAATTATGCAGCACAGGTGGCAATAGTCAAGGAGATGACAGGCAGGAATCGTACAGCTCAGCTGGCAATTGTCAAGCAGATGAGCAGACAGTAATCACGCAGCTCAGCAGGCCCTGATCACGTGACTGAGCATGCACTGTTCACGTCGCTGATCACACACCTATCATGTGAATGATCATGCACTGATCACGTGGCTCTCATGCACTGATCACGTGATTGCGCATGCACTGATCACGTAATTGTATGCACTGCTCACGTGGCTATCATGCACTGATCATGTGACTGATCATGCACTGATCACGTAGCTATCTTGCACTGATCACTTGGCTGATCATACACTCATCACGGGACTGATCGTGCACTGATCACGGCGCTATCATGCATTGACTACATGACTCCACATGCACTGATCACGTGGATGATCATGCACTGATCACGTGACTATCATGCACTAATCACGTGGCTATCATTCACTGATCAGGTGGATATCATGCACTGATCACGTGGCTGATCACACACGTATCACATGACTGATCATGCACTGATCACGTGGCTATCATGTACTGATCACGTGGCTGATCATGCAATGATCACGTAGCTACCATGTACTGGTCACGTGACTGATCATGCAATGATCACGTAATTGATCATGCACTGATCATGTGGCTGATCATGCACTGATCACGTGACTGATCATGCACTGATCACGTGACTGATCAAGCACTGATCACGTGGCTATCATGCACTGCTAATGTGGCTGATCATGAAATGATCACGCAGCTACCATGTACTGGTCACGTGACTGATCATGCACTGATCATGTGGCTGATCAGGCACTGATCACGTGACTGATCATGCACTGATCACGTGGCTATCATGCACTGATCACTTGGCTGGTCATACACTGATCACGCAGCTACCATGTACTGGTCACGTGACTGATCATGCACTGATGATGTAATTGATCATGCACTGATCACGTGGCTATCATGCACTGATCACATGGCTGGTCATACACTGATCACGTGCCTGGTCATGCACAGATTACATGACTGATCATGCACTGATCACGTCACTGATCATGCACTGATCACGTGGCTATCATGCACTACTCACGTGGCTGATCATGCAATGATCATGTAGCTACCATGTACCGGTCACGTGACTGATCATACACCCATCAGGTGACTGATCATGCACTGATCACGTGGCTATCATGCACTGATCACGTGGCTGGTCATACACTGATCACCTGCCTGGTCATGCACAGATCACGTGACTAATCATGAACTGATCACGTAGCAATCATTCACTGATCACCTGGCTGATCATGCACTGATCACGTGGCTATCATGCAATGATCACGTGGCTATCAAGCACTGATAACGTGTCTGATCATGCACTGATACCATGACTGAGCATGGACTGGTCACATGACTATCATGTAGTGATCACGTGACTTAATGGGGCTGACCATGTGACTGATCATGCGCTGAGCATGTTTGCTATCATACACTGATCATGTGCCTCTGGAGGCAATAAACAAAGAGCTGAGTAGGCATGAATCAAACAGTCAGCAGGCAATAATCATGGAACTCAGCTGTGAGGAATCATGCTGCTCAGCTGGCAATAATCAAGCAGCTGAGCAGGCAGGAATTACACAGCACAGCTGGCAATTGTCAAGCAGATGACAGGCAGGAATCATGCAGCTCAGCTGGCAATTGTCAAGCAGATGAGCAGACAGTAATCACGCAGCTCAGAAGGCCCTGATCACGTGACTGAGCATGCACTGTTCACCTGGCTGATCATGCACTGATCACGTGGATCTGATCATGCACTGAACACGTGATTGAACATGCACTTATCACGTGGCTGATCATGCAGTGATCACGCAGCTACCATGTACTGGTCACATGACTGATCATGCACTGATCACGTAATTGATCATGCACTGATCACCTGGCTTATCATGCATTCATCATGTGACTGATCATGTGCTGATCATGTTTGGTGTCACACACTGATCATGTGCATCTGGAGGCAATGAACAAAGAGCTGAGTAGGCAGGAATCAGTCAGCAGGCTATAATCATGGAACTCAGCTCTGAGAAATCATGCTGCTCAGCTGGAAATAATCAAGTAGATGAGCAGGCAGGAATTATGCAGCACAGGTGGCAATAGTCAAGGAGATGACAGGCAGGAATCGTACAGCTCAGCTGGCAATTGTCAAGCAGATGAGCAGACAGTAATCACGCAGCTCAGCAGGCCCTGATCACGTGACTGAGCATGCACTGTTCACGTCGCTGATCACACACCTATCATGTGAATGATCATGCACTGATCACGTGGCTCTCATGCACTGATCACGTGATTGCGCATGCACTGATCACGTAATTGTATGCACTGCTCACGTGGCTATCATGCACTGATCATGTGACTGATCATGCACTGATCACGTAGCTATCTTGCACTGATCACTTGGCTGATCATACACTCATCACGGGACTGATCGTGCACTGATCACGGCGCTATCATGCATTGACTACATGACTCCACATGCACTGATCACGTGGATGATCATGCACTGATCACGTGACTATCATGCACTAATCACGTGGCTATCATTCACTGATCAGGTGGATATCATGCACTGATCACGTGGCTGATCACACACGTATCACATGACTGATCATGCACTGATCACGTGGCTATCATGTACTGATCACGTGGCTGATCATGCAATGATCACGTAGCTACCATGTACTGGTCACGTGACTGATCATGCAATGATCACGTAATTGATCATGCACTGATCATGTGGCTGATCATGCACTGATCACGTGACTGATCATGCACTGATCACGTGACTGATCAAGCACTGATCACGTGGCTATCATGCACTGCTAATGTGGCTGATCATGAAATGATCACGCAGCTACCATGTACTGGTCACGTGACTGATCATGCACTGATCATGTGGCTGATCAGGCACTGATCACGTGACTGATCATGCACTGATCACGTGGCTATCATGCACTGATCACTTGGCTGGTCATACACTGATCACGCAGCTACCATGTACTGGTCACGTGACTGATCATGCACTGATGATGTAATTGATCATGCACTGATCACGTGGCTATCATGCACTGATCACATGGCTGGTCATACACTGATCACGTGCCTGGTCATGCACAGATTACATGACTGATCATGCACTGATCACGTCACTGATCATGCACTGATCACGTGGCTATCATGCACTACTCACGTGGCTGATCATGCAATGATCATGTAGCTACCATGTACCGGTCACGTGACTGATCATACACCCATCAGGTGACTGATCATGCACTGATCACGTGGCTATCATGCACTGATCATGTGGCTGGTCATACACTGATCACCTGCCTGGTCATGCACAGATCACGTGACTAATCATGAACTGATCACGTAGCAATCATTCACTGATCACCTGGCTGATCATGCACTGATCACGTGGCTATCATGCAATGATCACGTGGCTATCATGCACTGATCACGTGTCTGATCATGCACTGATACCATGACTGAGCATGGACTGGTCACATGACTATCATGTAGTGATCACGTGACTTAATGGGGCTGACCATGTGACTGATCATGCGCTGAGCATGTTTGCTATCATACACTGATCATGTGCCTCTGGAGGCAATAAACAAAGAGCTGAGTAGGCATGAATCAAACAGTCAGCAGGCAATAATCATGGAACTCAGCTGTGAGGAATCATGCTGCTCAGCTGGCAATAATCAAGCAGCTGAGC
The DNA here is from genome assembly GCF_032452875.1 of Bos javanicus. NCBI lineage: Eukaryota > Metazoa > Chordata > Mammalia > Artiodactyla > Bovidae > Bos > Bos javanicus. The sequence goes on from NW_026893975.1 coordinate 109,196, forward strand.
AGGCAGGAATTACACAGCACAGCTGGCAATTGTCAAGCAGATGACAGGCAGGAATCATGCAGCTCAGCTGGCAATTGTCAAGCAGATGAGCAGACAGTAATCACGCAGCTCAGCAGGCCCTGATCACGTGACTGAGCATGCACTGTTCACCTGGCTGATCATACACTGATCACGTGATTGATCAAGCATTGATCACTTGGATATCATGCACTGATCACGTGGCTAATCATACACTGTTCACGTGTCTGACCATGCACTGATCACGTGGCTGATCATGCACTGAACACGTGATTGAACATGCACTTATCACGTGGCTGATCATGCAGTGATCACGCAGCTACCATGTACTGGTCACATGACTGATCATGCACTGATCACGTAATTGATCATGCACTGATCACCTGGCTTATCATGCATTCATCATGTGACTGATCATGTGCTGATCATGTTTGGTGTCACACACTGATCATGTGCATCTGGAGGCAATGAACAAAGAGCTGAGTAGGCAGGAATCAGTCAGCAGGCTATAATCATGGAACTCAGCTCTGAGAAATCATGCTGCTCAGCTGGAAATAATCAAGTAGATGAGCAGGCAGGAATTATGCAGCACAGGTGGCAATAGTCAAGGAGATGACAGGCAGGAATCGTACAGCTCAGCTGGCAATTGTCAAGCAGATGAGCAGACAGTAATCACGCAGCTCAGCAGGCCCTGATCACGTGACTGAGCATGCACTGTTCACGTCGCTGATCACACACCTATCATGTGAATGATCATGCACTGATCACGTGGCTCTCATGCACTGATCACGTGATTGCGCATGCACTGATCACGTAATTGTATGCACTGCTCACGTGGCTATCATGCACTGATCATGTGACTGATCATGCACTGATCACGTAGCTATCTTGCACTGATCACTTGGCTGATCATACACTCATCACGGGACTGATCGTGCACTGATCACGGCGCTATCATGCATTGACTACATGACTCCACATGCACTGATCACGTGGATGATCATGCACTGATCACGTGACTATCATGCACTAATCACGTGGCTATCATTCACTGATCAGGTGGATATCATGCACTGATCACGTGGCTGATCACACACGTATCACATGACTGATCATGCACTGATCACGTGGCTATCATGTACTGATCACGTGGCTGATCATGCAATGATCACGTAGCTACCATGTACTGGTCACGTGACTGATCATGCAATGATCACGTAATTGATCATGCACTGATCATGTGGCTGATCATGCACTGATCACGTGACTGATCATGCACTGATCACGTGACTGATCAAGCACTGATCACGTGGCTATCATGCACTGCTAATGTGGCTGATCATGAAATGATCACGCAGCTACCATGTACTGGTCACGTGACTGATCATGCACTGATCATGTGGCTGATCAGGCACTGATCACGTGACTGATCATGCACTGATCACGTGGCTATCATGCACTGATCACTTGGCTGGTCATACACTGATCACGCAGCTACCATGTACTGGTCACGTGACTGATCATGCACTGATGATGTAATTGATCATGCACTGATCACGTGGCTATCATGCACTGATCACATGGCTGGTCATACACTGATCACGTGCCTGGTCATGCACAGATTACATGACTGATCATGCACTGATCACGTCACTGATCATGCACTGATCACGTGGCTATCATGCACTACTCACGTGGCTGATCATGCAATGATCATGTAGCTACCATGTACCGGTCACGTGACTGATCATACACCCATCAGGTGACTGATCATGCACTGATCACGTGGCTATCATGCACTGATCATGTGGCTGGTCATACACTGATCACCTGCCTGGTCATGCACAGATCACGTGACTAATCATGAACTGATCACGTAGCAATCATTCACTGATCACCTGGCTGATCATGCACTGATCACGTGGCTATCATGCAATGATCACGTGGCTATCATGCACTGATCACGTGTCTGATCATGCACTGATACCATGACTGAGCATGGACTGGTCACATGACTATCATGTAGTGATCACGTGACTTAATGGGGCTGACCATGTGACTGATCATGCGCTGAGCATGTTTGCTATCATACACTGATCATGTGCCTCTGGAGGCAATAAACAAAGAGCTGAGTAGGCATGAATCAAACAGTCAGCAGGCAATAATCATGGAACTCAGCTGTGAGGAATCATGCTGCTCAGCTGGCAATAATCAAGCAGCTGAGCAGGCAGGAATTACACAGCACAGCTGGCAATTGTCAAGCAGATGACAGGCAGGAATCATGCAGCTCAGCTGGCAATTGTCAAGCAGATGAGCAGACAGGAATCACGCAGCTCAGCAGGCCCTGATCACGTGACTGAGCATGCACTGTTCACCTGGCTGATCATACACTGATCACGTGATTGATCAAGCATTGATCACTTGGATATCATGCACTGATCACGTGGCTAATCATACACTGTTCACGTGTCTGACCATGCACTGATCACGTGGCTGATCATGCACTGAACACGTGATTGAACATGCACTTATCACGTGGCTGATCATGCAGTGATCACGCAGCTACCATGTACTGGTCACATGACTGATCATGCACTGATCACGTAATTGATCATGCACTGATCACCTGGCTTATCATGCATTCATCATGTGACTGATCATGTGCTGATCATGTTTGGTGTCACACACTGATCATGTGCATCTGGAGGCAATGAACAAAGAGCTGAGTAGGCAGGAATCAGTCAGCAGGCTATAATCATGGAACTCAGCTCTGAGAAATCATGCTGCTCAGCTGGAAATAATCAAGTAGATGAGCAGGCAGGAATTATGCAGCACAGGTGGCAATAGTCAAGGAGATGACAGGCAGGAATCGTACAGCTCAGCTGGCAATTGTCAAGCAGATGAGCAGACAGTAATCACGCAGCTCAGCAGGCCCTGATCACGTGACTGAGCATGCACTGTTCACGTCGCTGATCACACACCTATCATGTGAATGATCATGCACTGATCACGTGGCTCTCATGCACTGATCACGTGATTGCGCATGCACTGATCACGTAATTGTATGCACTGCTCACGTGGCTATCATGCACTGATCATGTGACTGATCATGCACTGATCACGTAGCTATCTTGCACTGATCACTTGGCTGATCATACACTCATCACGGGACTGATCGTGCACTGATCACGGCGCTATCATGCATTGACTACATGACTCCACATGCACTGATCACGTGGATGATCATGCACTGATCACGTGACTATCATGCACTAATCACGTGGCTATCATTCACTGATCAGGTGGATATCATGCACTGATCACGTGGCTGATCACACACGTATCACATGACTGATCATGCACTGATCACGTGGCTATCATGTACTGATCACGTGGCTGATCATGCAATGATCACGTAGCTACCATGTACTGGTCACGTGACTGATCATGCAATGATCACGTAATTGATCATGCACTGATCATGTGGCTGATCATGCACTGATCACGTGACTGATCATGCACTGATCACGTGACTGATCAAGCACTGATCACGTGGCTATCATGCACTGCTAATGTGGCTGATCATGAAATGATCACGCAGCTACCATGTACTGGTCACGTGACTGATCATGCACTGATCATGTGGCTGATCAGGCACTGATCACGTGACTGATCATGCACTGATCACGTGGCTATCATGCACTGATCACTTGGCTGGTCATACACTGATCACGCAGCTACCATGTACTGGTCACGTGACTGATCATGCACTGATGATGTAATTGATCATGCACTGATCACGTGGCTATCATGCACTGATCACATGGCTGGTCATACACTGATCACGTGCCTGGTCATGCACAGATTACATGACTGATCATGCACTGATCACGTCACTGATCATGCACTGATCACGTGGCTATCATGCACTACTCACGTGGCTGATCATGCAATGATCATGTAGCTCCCATGTACCGGTCACGTGACTGATCATACACCCATCAGGTGACTGATCATGCACTGATCACGTGGCTATCATGCACTGATCATGTGGCTGGTCATACACTGATCACCTGCCTGGTCATGCACAGATCACGTGACTAATCATGAACTGATCACGTAGCAATCATTCACTGATCACCTGGCTGATCATGCACTGATCACGTGGCTATCATGCAATGATCACGTGGCTATCATGCACTGATCACGTGTCTGATCATGCACTGATACCATGACTGAGCATGGACTGGTCACATGACTATCATGTAGTGATCACGTGACTTAATGGGGCTGACCATGTGACTGATCATGCGCTGAGCATGTTTGCTATCATACACTGATCATGTGCCTCTGGAGGCAATAAACAAAGAGCTGAGTAGGCATGAATCAAACAGTCAGCAGGCAATAATCATGGAACTCAGCTGTGAGGAATCATGCTGCTCAGCTGGCAATAATCAAGCAGCTGAGCAGGCAGGAATTACACAGCACAGCTGGCAATTGTCAAGCAGATGACAGGCAGGAATCATGCAGCTCAGCTGGCAATTGTCAAGCAGATGAGCAGACAGTAATCACGCAGCTCAGCAGGCCCTGATCACGTGACTGAGCATGCACTGTTCACCTGGCTGATCATACACTGATCACGTGATTGATCAAGCATTGATCACTTGGATATCATGCACTGATCACGTGGCTAATCATACACTGTTCACGTGTCTGACCATGCACTGATCACGTGGCTGATCATGCACTGAACACGTGATTGAACATGCACTTATCACGTGGCTGATCATGCAGTGATCACGCAGCTACCATGTACTGGTCACATGACTGATCATGCACTGATCACGTAATTGATCATGCACTGATCACCTGGCTTATCATGCATTCATCATGTGACTGATCATGTGCTGATCATGTTTGGTGTCACACACTGATCATGTGCATCTGGAGGCAATGAACAAAGAGCTGAGTAGGCAGGAATCAGTCAGCAGGCTATAATCATGGAACTCAGCTCTGAGAAATCATGCTGCTCAGCTGGAAATAATCAAGTAGATGAGCAGGCAGGAATTATGCAGCACAGGTGGCAATAGTCAAGGAGATGACAGGCAGGAATCGTACAGCTCAGCTGGCAATTGTCAAGCAGATGAGCAGACAGTAATCACGCAGCTCAGCAGGCCCTGATCACGTGACTGAGCATGCACTGTTCACGTCGCTGATCACACACCTATCATGTGAATGATCATGCACTGATCACGTGGCTCTCATGCACTGATCACGTGATTGCGCATGCACTGATCACGTAATTGTATGCACTGCTCACGTGGCTATCATGCACTGATCATGTGACTGATCATGCACTGATCACGTAGCTATCTTGCACTGATCACTTGGCTGATCATACACTCATCACGGGACTGATCGTGCACTGATCACGGCGCTATCATGCATTGACTACATGACTCCACATGCACTGATCACGTGGATGATCATGCACTGATCACGTGACTATCATGCACTAATCACGTGGCTATCATTCACTGATCAGGTGGATATCATGCACTGATCACGTGGCTGATCACACACGTATCACATGACTGATCATGCACTGATCACGTGGCTATCATGTACTGATCACGTGGCTGATCATGCAATGATCACGTAGCTACCATGTACTGGTCACGTGACTGATCATGCAATGATCACGTAATTGATCATGCACTGATCATGTGGCTGATCATGCACTGATCACGTGACTGATCATGCACTGATCACGTGACTGATCAAGCACTGATCACGTGGCTATCATGCACTGCTAATGTGGCTGATCATGAAATGATCACGCAGCTACCATGTACTGGTCACGTGACTGATCATGCACTGATCATGTGGCTGATCAGGCACTGATCACGTGACTGATCATGCACTGATCACGTTGGCTGGTCATACACTGATCACGCAGCTACCATGTACTGGTCACGTGACTGATCATGCACTGATGATGTAATTGATCATGCACTGATCACGTGGCTATCATGCACTGATCACATGGCTGGTCATACACTGATCACGTGCCTGGTCATGCACAGATTACATGACTGATCATGCACTGATCACGTCACTGATCATGCACTGATCACGTGGCTATCATGCACTACTCACGTGGCTGATCATGCAATGATCATGTAGCTACCATGTACCGGTCACGTGACTGATCATACACCCATCAGGTGACTGATCATGCACTGATCACGTGGCTATCATGCACTGATCATGTGGCTGGTCATACACTGATCACCTGCCTGGTCATGCACAGATCACGTGACTAATCATGAACTGATCACGTAGCAATCATTCACTGATCACCTGGCTGATCATGCACTGATCACGTGGCTATCATGCAATGATCACGTGGCTATCATGCACTGATCACGTGTCTGATCATGCACTGATACCATGACTGAGCATGGACTGGTCACATGACTATCATGTAGTGATCACGTGACTTAATGGGGCTGACCATGTGACTGATCATGCGCTGAGCATGTTTGCTATCATACACTGATCATGTGCCTCTGGAGGCAATAAACAAAGAGCTGAGTAGGCATGAATCAAACAGTCAGCAGGCAATAATCATGGAACTCAGCTGTGAGGAATCATGCTGCTCAGCTGGCAATAATCAAGCAGCTGAGCAGGCAGGAATTACACAGCACAGCTGGCAATTGTCAAGCAGATGACAGGCAGGAATCATGCAGCTCAGCTGGCAATTGTCAAGCAGATGAGCAGACAGTAATCACGCAGCTCAGCAGGCCCTGATCACGTGACTGAGCATGCACTGTTCACCTGGCTGATCATACACTGATCACGTGATTGATCAAGCATTGATCACTTGGATATCATGCACTGATCACGTGGCTAATCATACACTGTTCACGTGTCTGACCATGCACTGATCACGTGGCTGATCATGCACTGAACACGTGATTGAACATGCACTTATCACGTGGCTGATCATGCAGTGATCACGCAGCTACCATGTACTGGTCACATGACTGATCATGCACTGATCACGTAATTGATCATGCACTGATCACCTGGCTTATCATGCATTCATCATGTGACTGATCATGTGCTGATCATGTTTGGTGTCACACACTGATCATGTGCATCTGGAGGCAATGAACAAAGAGCTGAGTAGGCAGGAATCAGTCAGCAGGCTATAATCATGGAACTCAGCTCTGAGAAATCATGCTGCTCAGCTGGAAATAATCAAGTAGATGAGCAGGCAGGAATTATGCAGCACAGGTGGCAATAGTCAAGGAGATGACAGGCAGGAATCGTACAGCTCAGCTGGCAATTGTCAAGCAGATGAGCAGACAGTAATCACGCAGCTCAGCAGGCCCTGATCACGTGACTGAGCATGCACTGTTCACGTCGCTGATCACACACCTATCATGTGAATGATCATGCACTGATCACGTGGCTCTCATGCACTGATCACGTGATTGCGCATGCACTGATCACGTAATTGTATGCACTGCTCACGTGGCTATCATGCACTGATCATGTGACTGATCATGCACTGATCACGTAGCTATCTTGCACTGATCACTTGGCTGATCATACACTCATCACGGGACTGATCGTGCACTGATCACGGCGCTATCATGCATTGACTACATGACTCCACATGCACTGATCACGTGGATGATCATGCACTGATCACGTGACTATCATGCACTAATCACGTGGCTATCATTCACTGATCAGGTGGATATCATGCACTGATCACGTGGCTGATCACACACGTATCACATGACTGATCATGCACTGATCACGTGGCTATCATGTACTGATCACGTGGCTGATCATGCAATGATCACGTAGCTACCATGTACTGGTCACGTGACTGATCATGCAATGATCACGTAATTGATCATGCACTGATCATGTGGCTGATCATGCACTGATCACGTGACTGATCATGCACTGATCACGTGACTGATCAAGCACTGATCACGTGGCTATCATGCACTGCTAATGTGGCTGATCATGAAATGATCACGCAGCTACCATGTACTGGTCACGTGACTGATCATGCACTGATCATGTGGCTGATCAGGCACTGATCACGTGACTGATCATGCACTGATCACGTTGGCTGGTCATACACTGATCACGCAGCTACCATGTACTGGTCACGTGACTGATCATGCACTGATGATGTAATTGATCATGCACTGATCACGTGGCTATCATGCACTGATCACATGGCTGGTCATACACTGATCACGTGCCTGGTCATGCACAGATTACATGACTGATCATGCACTGATCACGTCACTGATCATGCACTGATCACGTGGCTATCATGCACTACTCACGTGGCTGATCATGCAATGATCATGTAGCTACCATGTACCGGTCACGTGACTGATCATACACCCATCAGGTGACTGATCATGCACTGATCACGTGGCTATCATGCACTGATCATGTGGCTGGTCATACACTGATCACCTGCCTGGTCATGCACAGATCACGTGACTAATCATGAACTGATCACGTAGCAATCATTCACTGATCACCTGGCTGATCATGCACTGATCACGTGGCTATCATGCAATGATCACGTGGCTATCATGCACTGATCACGTGTCTGATCATGCACTGATACCATGACTGAGCATGGACTGGTCACATGACTATCATGTAGTGATCACGTGACTTAATGGGGCTGACCATGTGACTGATCATGCGCTGAGCATGTTTGCTATCATACACTGATCATGTGCCTCTGGAGGCAATAAACAAAGAGCTGAGTAGGCATGAATCAAACAGTCAGCAGGCAATAATCATGGAACTCAGCTGTGAGGAATCATGCTGCTCAGCTGGCAATAATCAAGCAGCTGAGCAGGCAGGAATTACACAGCACAGCTGGCAATTGTCAAGCAGATGACAGGCAGGAATCATGCAGCTCAGCTGGCAATTGTCAAGCAGATGAGCAGACAGTAATCACGCAGCTCAGCAGGCCCTGATCACGTGACTGAGCATGCACTGTTCACCTGGCTGATCATACACTGATCACGTGATTGATCAAGCATTGATCACTTGGATATCATGCACTGATCACGTGGCTAATCATACACTGTTCACGTGTCTGACCATGCACTGATCACGTGGCTGATCATGCACTGAACACGTGATTGAACATGCACTTATCACGTGGCTGATCATGCAGTGATCACGCAGCTACCATGTACTGGTCACATGACTGATCATGCACTGATCACGTAATTGATCATGCACTGATCACCTGGCTTATCATGCATTCATCATGTGACTGATCATGTGCTGATCATGTTTGGTGTCACACACTGATCATGTGCATCTGGAGGCAATGAACAAAGAGCTGAGTAGGCAGGAATCAGTCAGCAGGCTATAATCATGGAACTCAGCTCTGAGAAATCATGCTGCTCAGCTGGAAATAATCAAGTAGATGAGCAGGCAGGAATTATGCAGCACAGGTGGCAATAGTCAAGGAGATGACAGGCAGGAATCGTACAGCTCAGCTGGCAATTGTCAAGCAGATGAGCAGACAGTAATCACGCAGCTCAGCAGGCCCTGATCACGTGACTGAGCATGCACTGTTCACGTCGCTGATCACACACCTATCATGTGAATGATCATGCACTGATCACGTGGCTCTCATGCACTGATCACGTGATTGCGCATGCACTGATCACGTAATTGTATGCACTGCTCACGTGGCTATCATGCACTGATCATGTGACTGATCATGCACTGATCACGTAGCTATCTTGCACTGATCACTTGGCTGATCATACACTCATCACGGGACTGATCGTGCACTGATCACGGCGCTATCATGCATTGACTACATGACTCCACATGCACTGATCACGTGGATGATCATGCACTGATCACGTGACTATCATGCACTAATCACGTGGCTATCATTCACTGATCAGGTGGATATCATGCACTGATCACGTGGCTGATCACACACGTATCACATGACTGATCATGCACTGATCACGTGGCTATCATGTACTGATCACGTGGCTGATCATGCAATGATCACGTAGCTACCATGTACTGGTCACGTGACTGATCATGCAATGATCACGTAATTGATCATGCACTGATCATGTGGCTGATCATGCACTGATCACGTGACTGATCATGCACTGATCACGTGACTGATCAAGCACTGATCACGTGGCTATCATGCACTGCTAATGTGGCTGATCATGAAATGATCACGCAGCTACCATGTACTGGTCACGTGACTGATCATGCACTGATCATGTGGCTGATCAGGCACTGATCACGTGACTGATCATGCACTGATCACGTGGCTATCATGCACTGATCACTTGGCTGGTCATACACTGATCACGCAGCTACCATGTACTGGTCACGTGACTGATCATGCACTGATGATGTAATTGATCATGCACTGATCACGTGGCTATCATGCACTGATCACATGGCTGGTCATACACTGATCACGTGCCTGGTCATGCACAGATTACATGACTGATCATGCACTGATCACGTCACTGATCATGCACTGATCACGTGGCTATCATGCACTACTCACGTGGCTGATCATGCAATGATCATGTAGCTACCATGTACCGGTCACGTGACTGATCATACACCCATCAGGTGACTGATCATGCACTGATCACGTGGCTATCATGCACTGATCACGTGGCTGGTCATACACTGATCACCTGCCTGGTCATGCACAGATCACGTGACTAATCATGAACTGATCACGTAGCAATCATTCACTGATCACCTGGCTGATCATGCACTGATCACGTGGCTATCATGCAATGATCACGTGGCTATCATGCACTGATCACGTGTCTGATCATGCACTGATACCATGACTGAGCATGGACTGGTCACATGACTATCATGTAGTGATCACGTGACTTAATGGGGCTGACCATGTGACTGATCATGCGCTGAGCATGTTTGCTATCATACACTGATCATGTGCCTCTGGAGGCAATAAACAAAGAGCTGAGTAGGCATGAATCAAACAGTCAGCAGGCAATAATCATGGAACTCAGCTGTGAGGAATCATGCTGCTCAGCTGGCAATAATCAAGCAGCTGAGCAGGCAGGAATTACACAGCACAGCTGGCAATTGTCAAGCAGATGACAGGCAGGAATCATGCAGCTCAGCTGGCAATTGTCAAGCAGATGAGCAGACAGTAATCACGCAGCTCAGCAGGCCCTGATCACGTGACTGAGCATGCACTGTTCACCTGGCTGATCATACACTGATCACGTGATTGATCAAGCATTGATCACTTGGATATCATGCACTGATCACGTGGCTAATCATACACTGTTCACGTGTCTGACCATGCACTGATCACGTGGCTGATCATGCACTGAACACGTGATTGAACATGCACTTATCACGTGGCTGATCATGCAGTGATCACGCAGCTACCATGTACTGGTCACATGACTGATCATGCACTGATCACGTAATTGATCATGCACTGATCACCTGGCTTATCATGCATTCATCATGTGACTGATCATGTGCTGATCATGTTTGGTGTCACACACTGATCATGTGCATCTGGAGGCAATGAACAAAGAGCTGAGTAGGCAGGAATCAGTCAGCAGGCTATAATCATGGAACTCAGCTCTGAGAAATCATGCTGCTCAGCTGGAAATAATCAAGTAGATGAGCAGGCAGGAATTATGCAGCACAGGTGGCAATAGTCAAGGAGATGACAGGCAGGAATCGTACAGCTCAGCTGGCAATTGTCAAGCAGATGAGCAGACAGTAATCACGCAGCTCAGCAGGCCCTGATCACGTGACTGAGCATGCACTGTTCACGTCGCTGATCACACACCTATCATGTGAATGATCATGCACTGATCACGTGGCTCTCATGCACTGATCACGTGATTGCGCATGCACTGATCACGTAATTGTATGCACTGCTCACGTGGCTATCATGCACTGATCATGTGACTGATCATGCACTGATCACGTAGCTATCTTGCACTGATCACTTGGCTGATCATACACTCATCACGGGACTGATCGTGCACTGATCACGGCGCTATCATGCATTGACTACATGACTCCACATGCACTGATCACGTGGATGATCATGCACTGATCACGTGACTATCATGCACTAATCACGTGGCTATCATTCACTGATCAGGTGGATATCATGCACTGATCACGTGGCTGATCACACACGTATCACATGACTGATCATGCACTGATCACGTGGCTATCATGTACTGATCACGTGGCTGATCATGCAATGATCACGTAGCTACCATGTACTGGTCACGTGACTGATCATGCAATGATCACGTAATTGATCATGCACTGATCATGTGGCTGATCATGCACTGATCACGTGACTGATCATGCACTGATCACGTGACTGATCAAGCACTGATCACGTGGCTATCATGCACTGCTAATGTGGCTGATCATGAAATGATCACGCAGCTACCATGTACTGGTCACGTGACTGATCATGCACTGATCATGTGGCTGATCAGGCACTGATCACGTGACTGATCATGCACTGATCACGTGGCTATCATGCACTGATCACTTGGCTGGTCATACACTGATCACGCAGCTACCATGTACTGGTCACGTGACTGATCATGCACTGATGATGTAATTGATCATGCACTGATCACGTGGCTATCATGCACTGATCACATGGCTGGTCATACACTGATCACGTGCCTGGTCATGCACAGATTACATGACTGATCATGCACTGATCACGTCACTGATCATGCACTGATCACGTGGCTATCATGCACTACTCACGTGGCTGATCATGCAATGATCATGTAGCTACCATGTACCGGTCACGTGACTGATCATACACCCATCAGGTGACTGATCATGCACTGATCACGTGGCTATCATGCACTGATCATGTGGCTGGTCATACACTGATCACCTGCCTGGTCATGCACAGATCACGTGACTAATCATGAACTGATCACGTAGCAATCATTCACTGATCACCTGGCTGATCATGCACTGATCACGTGGCTATCATGCAATGATCACGTGGCTATCATGCACTGATCACGTGTCTGATCATGCACTGATACCATGACTGAGCATGGACTGGTCACATGACTATCATGTAGTGATCACGTGACTTAATGGGGCTGACCATGTGACTGATCATGCGCTGAGCATGTTTGCTATCATACACTGATCATGTGCCTCTGGAGGCAATAAACAAAGAGCTGAGTAGGCATGAATCAAACAGTCAGCAGGCAATAATCATGGAACTCAGCTGTGAGGAATCATGCTGCTCAGCTGGCAATAATCAAGCAGCTGAGCAGGCAGGAATTACACAGCACAGCTGGCAATTGTCAAGCAGATGACAGGCAGGAATCATGCAGCTCAGCTGGCAATTGTCAAGCAGATGAGCAGACAGTAATCACGCAGCTCAGCAGGCCCTGATCACGTGACTGAGCATGCACTGTTCACCTGGCTGATCATACACTGATCACGTGATTGATCAAGCATTGATCACTTGGATATCATGCACTGATCACGTGGCTAATCATACACTGTTCACGTGTCTGACCATGCACTGATCACGTGGCTGATCATGCACTGAACACGTGATTGAACATGCACTTATCACGTGGCTGATCATGCAGTGATCACGCAGCTACCATGTACTGGTCACATGACTGATCATGCACTGATCACGTAATTGATCATGCACTGATCACCTGGCTTATCATGCATTCATCATGTGACTGATCATGTGCTGATCATGTTTGGTGTCACACACTGATCATGTGCATCTGGAGGCAATGAACAAAGAGCTGAGTAGGCAGGAATCAGTCAGCAGGCTATAATCATGGAACTCAGCTCTGAGAAATCATGCTGCTCAGCTGGAAATAATCAAGTAGATGAGCAGGCAGGAATTATGCAGCACAGGTGGCAATAGTCAAGGAGATGACAGGCAGGAATCGTACAGCTCAGCTGGCAATTGTCAAGCAGATGAGCAGACAGTAATCACGCAGCTCAGCAGGCCCTGATCACGTGACTGAGCATGCACTGTTCACGTCGCTGATCACACACCTATCATGTGAATGATCATGCACTGATCACGTGGCTCTCATGCACTGATCACGTGATTGCGCATGCACTGATCACGTAATTGTATGCACTGCTCACGTGGCTATCATGCACTGATCATGTGACTGATCATGCACTGATCACGTAGCTATCTTGCACTGATCACTTGGCTGATCATACACTCATCACGGGACTGATCGTGCACTGATCACGGCGCTATCATGCATTGACTACATGACTCCACATGCACTGATCACGTGGATGATCATGCACTGATCACGTGACTATCATGCACTAATCACGTGGCTATCATTCACTGATCAGGTGGATATCATGCACTGATCACGTGGCTGATCACACACGTATCACATGACTGATCATGCACTGATCACGTGGCTATCATGTACTGATCACGTGGCTGATCATGCAATGATCACGTAGCTACCATGTACTGGTCACGTGACTGATCATGCAATGATCACGTAATTGATCATGCACTGATCATGTGGCTGATCATGCACTGATCACGTGACTGATCATGCACTGATCACGTGACTGATCAAGCACTGATCACGTGGCTATCATGCACTGCTAATGTGGCTGATCATGAAATGATCACGCAGCTACCATGTACTGGTCACGTGACTGATCATGCACTGATCATGTGGCTGATCAGGCACTGATCACGTGACTGATCATGCACTGATCACGTGGCTATCATGCACTGATCACTTGGCTGGTCATACACTGATCACGCAGCTACCATGTACTGGTCACGTGACTGATCATGCACTGATGATGTAATTGATCATGCACTGATCACGTGGCTATCATGCACTGATCACATGGCTGGTCATACACTGATCACGTGCCTGGTCATGCACAGATTACATGACTGATCATGCACTGATCACGTCACTGATCATGCACTGATCACGTGGCTATCATGCACTACTCACGTGGCTGATCATGCAATGATCATGTAGCTACCATGTACCGGTCACGTGACTGATCATACACCCATCAGGTGACTGATCATGCACTGATCACGTGGCTATCATGCACTGATCATGTGGCTGGTCATACACTGATCACCTGCCTGGTCATGCACAGATCACGTGACTAATCATGAACTGATCACGTAGCAATCATTCACTGATCACCTGGCTGATCATGCACTGATCACGTGGCTATCATGCAATGATCACGTGGCTATCATGCACTGATCACGTGTCTGATCATGCACTGATACCATGACTGAGCATGGACTGGTCACATGACTATCATGTAGTGATCACGTGACTTAATGGGGCTGACCATGTGACTGATCATGCGCTGAGCATGTTTGCTATCATACACTGATCATGTGCCTCTGGAGGCAATAAACAAAGAGCTGAGTAGGCATGAATCAAACAGTCAGCAGGCAATAATCATGGAACTCAGCTGTGAGGAATCATGCTGCTCAGCTGGCAATAATCAAGCAGCTGAGCAGGCAGGAATTACACAGCACAGCTGGCAATTGTCAAGCAGATGACAGGCAGGAATCATGCAGCTCAGCTGGCAATTGTCAAGCAGATGAGCAGACAGTAATCACGCAGCTCAGCAGGCCCTGATCACGTGACTGAGCATGCACTGTTCACCTGGCTGATCATACACTGATCACGTGATTGATCAAGCATTGATCACTTGGATATCATGCACTGATCACGTGGCTAATCATACACTGTTCACGTGTCTGACCATGCACTGATCACGTGGCTGATCATGCACTGAACACGTGATTGAACATGCACTTATCACGTGGCTGATCATGCAGTGATCACGCAGCTACCATGTACTGGTCACATGACTGATCATGCACTGATCACGTAATTGATCATGCACTGATCACCTGGCTTATCATGCATTCATCATGTGACTGATCATGTGCTGATCATGTTTGGTGTCACACACTGATCATGTGCATCTGGAGGCAATGAACAAAGAGCTGAGTAGGCAGGAATCAGTCAGCAGGCTATAATCATGGAACTCAGCTCTGAGAAATCATGCTGCTCAGCTGGAAATAATCAAGTAGATGAGCAGGCAGGAATTATGCAGCACAGGTGGCAATAGTCAAGGAGATGACAGGCAGGAATCGTACAGCTCAGCTGGCAATTGTCAAGCAGATGAGCAGACAGTAATCACGCAGCTCAGCAGGCCCTGATCACGTGACTGAGCATGCACTGTTCACGTCGCTGATCACACACCTATCATGTGAATGATCATGCACTGATCACGTGGCTCTCATGCACTGATCACGTGATTGCGCATGCACTGATCACGTAATTGTATGCACTGCTCACGTGGCTATCATGCACTGATCATGTGACTGATCATGCACTGATCACGTAGCTATCTTGCACTGATCACTTGGCTGATCATACACTCATCACGGGACTGATCGTGCACTGATCACGGCGCTATCATGCATTGACTACATGACTCCACATGCACTGATCACGTGGATGATCATGCACTGATCACGTGACTATCATGCACTAATCACGTGGCTATCATTCACTGATCAGGTGGATATCATGCACTGATCACGTGGCTGATCACACACGTATCACATGACTGATCATGCACTGATCACGTGGCTATCATGTACTGATCACGTGGCTGATCATGCAATGATCACGTAGCTACCATGTACTGGTCACGTGACTGATCATGCAATGATCACGTAATTGATCATGCACTGATCATGTGGCTGATCATGCACTGATCACGTGACTGATCATGCACTGATCACGTGACTGATCAAGCACTGATCACGTGGCTATCATGCACTGCTAATGTGGCTGATCATGAAATGATCACGCAGCTACCATGTACTGGTCACGTGACTGATCATGCACTGATCATGTGGCTGATCAGGCACTGATCACGTGACTGATCATGCACTGATCACGTGGGCACTGGTCATACACTGATCACGCAGCTACCATGTACTGGTCACGTGACTGATCATGCACTGATGATGTAATTGATCATGCACTGATCACGTGGCTATCATGCACTGATCACATGGCTGGTCATACACTGATCACGTGCCTGGTCATGCACAGATTACATGACTGATCATGCACTGATCACGTCACTGATCATGCACTGATCACGTGGCTATCATGCACTACTCACGTGGCTGATCATGCAATGATCATGTAGCTACCATGTACCGGTCACGTGACTGATCATACACCCATCAGGTGACTGATCATGCACTGATCACGTGGCTATCATGCACTGATCATGTGGCTGGTCATACACTGATCACCTGCCTGGTCATGCACAGATCACGTGACTAATCATGAACTGATCACGTAGCAATCATTCACTGATCACCTGGCTGATCATGCACTGATCACGTGGCTATCATGCAATGATCACGTGGCTATCATGCACTGATCACGTGTCTGATCATGCACTGATACCATGACTGAGCATGGACTGGTCACATGACTATCATGTAGTGATCACGTGACTTAATGGGGCTGACCATGTGACTGATCATGCGCTGAGCATGTTTGCTATCATACACTGATCATGTGCCTCTGGAGGCAATAAACAAAGAGCTGAGTAGGCATGAATCAAACAGTCAGCAGGCAATAATCATGGAACTCAGCTGTGAGGAATCATGCTGCTCAGCTGGCAATAATCAAGCAGCTGAGCAGGCAGGAATTACACAGCACAGCTGGCAATTGTCAAGCAGATGACAGGCAGGAATCATGCAGCTCAGCTGGCAATTGTCAAGCAGATGAGCAGACAGTAATCACGCAGCTCAGCAGGCCCTGATCACGTGACTGAGCATGCACTGTTCACCTGGCTGATCATACACTGATCACGTGATTGATCAAGCATTGATCACTTGGATATCATGCACTGATCACGTGGCTAATCATACACTGTTCACGTGTCTGACCATGCACTGATCACGTGGCTGATCATGCACTGAACACGTGATTGAACATGCACTTATCACGTGGCTGATCATGCAGTGATCACGCAGCTACCATGTACTGGTCACATGACTGATCATGCACTGATCACGTAATTGATCATGCACTGATCACCTGGCTTATCATGCATTCATCATGTGACTGATCATGTGCTGATCATGTTTGGTGTCACACACTGATCATGTGCATCTGGAGGCAATGAACAAAGAGCTGAGTAGGCAGGAATCAGTCAGCAGGCTATAATCATGGAACTCAGCTCTGAGAAATCATGCTGCTCAGCTGGAAATAATCAAGTAGATGAGCAGGCAGGAATTATGCAGCACAGGTGGCAATAGTCAAGGAGATGACAGGCAGGAATCGTACAGCTCAGCTGGCAATTGTCAAGCAGATGAGCAGACAGTAATCACGCAGCTCAGCAGGCCCTGATCACGTGACTGAGCATGCACTGTTCACGTCGCTGATCACACACCTATCATGTGAATGATCATGCACTGATCACGTGGCTCTCATGCACTGATCACGTGATTGCGCATGCACTGATCACGTAATTGTATGCACTGCTCACGTGGCTATCATGCACTGATCATGTGACTGATCATGCACTGATCACGTAGCTATCTTGCACTGATCACTTGGCTGATCATACACTCATCACGGGACTGATCGTGCACTGATCACGGCGCTATCATGCATTGACTACATGACTCCACATGCACTGATCACGTGGATGATCATGCACTGATCACGTGACTATCATGCACTAATCACGTGGCTATCATTCACTGATCAGGTGGATATCATGCACTGATCACGTGGCTGATCACACACGTATCACATGACTGATCATGCACTGATCACGTGGCTATCATGTACTGATCACGTGGCTGATCATGCAATGATCACGTAGCTACCATGTACTGGTCACGTGACTGATCATGCAATGATCACGTAATTGATCATGCACTGATCATGTGGCTGATCATGCACTGATCACGTGACTGATCATGCACTGATCACGTGACTGATCAAGCACTGATCACGTGGCTATCATGCACTGCTAATGTGGCTGATCATGAAATGATCACGCAGCTACCATGTACTGGTCACGTGACTGATCATGCACTGATCATGTGGCTGATCAGGCACTGATCACGTGACTGATCATGCACTGATCACGTGGCTATCATGCACTGATCACTTGGCTGGTCATACACTGATCACGCAGCTACCATGTACTGGTCACGTGACTGATCATGCACTGATGATGTAATTGATCATGCACTGATCACGTGGCTATCATGCACTGATCACATGGCTGGTCATACACTGATCACGTGCCTGGTCATGCACAGATTACATGACTGATCATGCACTGATCACGTCACTGATCATGCACTGATCACGTGGCTATCATGCACTACTCACGTGGCTGATCATGCAATGATCATGTAGCTACCATGTACCGGTCACGTGACTGATCATACACCCATCAGGTGACTGATCATGCACTGATCACGTGGCTATCATGCACTGATCATGTGGCTGGTCATACACTGATCACCTGCCTGGTCATGCACAGATCACGTGACTAATCATGAACTGATCACGTAGCAATCATTCACTGATCACCTGGCTGATCATGCACTGATCACGTGGCTATCATGCAATGATCACGTGGCTATCATGCACTGATCACGTGTCTGATCATGCACTGATACCATGACTGAGCATGGACTGGTCACATGACTATCATGTAGTGATCACGTGACTTAATGGGGCTGACCATGTGACTGATCATGCGCTGAGCATGTTTGCTATCATACACTGATCATGTGCCTCTGGAGGCAATAAACAAAGAGCTGAGTAGGCATGAATCAAACAGTCAGCAGGCAATAATCATGGAACTCAGCTGTGAGGAATCATGCTGCTCAGCTGGCAATAATCAAGCAGCTGAGCAGGCAGGAATTACACAGCACAGCTGGCAATTGTCAAGCAGATGACAGGCAGGAATCATGCAGCTCAGCTGGCAATTGTCAAGCAGATGAGCAGACAGTAATCACGCAGCTCAGCAGGCCCTGATCACGTGACTGAGCATGCACTGTTCACCTGGCTGATCATACACTGATCACGTGATTGATCAAGCATTGATCACTTGGATATCATGCACTGATCACGTGGCTAATCATACACTGTTCACGTGTCTGACCATGCACTGATCACGTGGCTGATCATGCACTGAACACGTGATTGAACATGCACTTATCACGTGGCTGATCATGCAGTGATCACGCAGCTACCATGTACTGGTCACATGACTGATCATGCACTGATCACGTAATTGATCATGCACTGATCACCTGGCTTATCATGCATTCATCATGTGACTGATCATGTGCTGATCATGTTTGGTGTCACACACTGATCATGTGCATCTGGAGGCAATGAACAAAGAGCTGAGTAGGCAGGAATCAGTCAGCAGGCTATAATCATGGAACTCAGCTCTGAGAAATCATGCTGCTCAGCTGGAAATAATCAAGTAGATGAGCAGGCAGGAATTATGCAGCACAGGTGGCAATAGTCAAGGAGATGACAGGCAGGAATCGTACAGCTCAGCTGGCAATTGTCAAGCAGATGAGCAGACAGTAATCACGCAGCTCAGCAGGCCCTGATCACGTGACTGAGCATGCACTGTTCACGTCGCTGATCACACACCTATCATGTGAATGATCATGCACTGATCACGTGGCTCTCATGCACTGATCACGTGATTGCGCATGCACTGATCACGTAATTGTATGCACTGCTCACGTGGCTATCATGCACTGATCATGTGACTGATCATGCACTGATCACGTAGCTATCTTGCACTGATCACTTGGCTGATCATACACTCATCACGGGACTGATCGTGCACTGATCACGGCGCTATCATGCATTGACTACATGACTCCACATGCACTGATCACGTGGATGATCATGCACTGATCACGTGACTATCATGCACTAATCACGTGGCTATCATTCACTGATCAGGTGGATATCATGCACTGATCACGTGGCTGATCACACACGTATCACATGACTGATCATGCACTGATCACGTGGCTATCATGTACTGATCACGTGGCTGATCATGCAATGATCACGTAGCTACCATGTACTGGTCACGTGACTGATCATGCAATGATCACGTAATTGATCATGCACTGATCATGTGGCTGATCATGCACTGATCACGTGACTGATCATGCACTGATCACGTGACTGATCAAGCACTGATCACGTGGCTGATCATGCACTGATCACGTGGCTATCATGCACTGCTCATGTGGCTGATCATGAACTGATCACGCAGCTGACCATGTACTGGTCACGTGACTGATCATGCACTGATCATGTGGCTGATCAGGCACTGATCACGTGACTGATCATGCACTGATCACGTGGCTATCATGCACTGATCACTTGGCTGGTCATACACTGATCACGCAGCTACCATGTACTGGTCACGTGACTGATCATGCACTGATGATGTAATTGATCATGCACTGATCACGTGGCTATCATGCACTGATCACATGGCTGGTCATACACTGATCACGTGCCTGGTCATGCACAGATTACATGACTGATCATGCACTGATCACGTCACTGATCATGCACTGATCACGTGGCTATCATGCACTACTCACGTGGCTGATCATGCAATGATCAGGTAGCTACCATGTACCGGTCACGTGACTGATCATACACCCATCAGGTGACTGATCATGCACTGATCACGTGGCTATCATGCACTGATCACGTGGCTGGTCATACACTGATCACCTGCCTGGTCATGCACAGATCACGTGACTAATCATGAACTGATCACGTAGCAATCATTCACTGATCACCTGTCTGATCATGCACTGATCACGTGGCTGATCATGCAATGATCACGTGGCTATCATGCACTGATCACGTGTCTGATCATGCACTGATACCATGACTGAGCATGGACTGGTCACATGACTATCATGTAGTGATCACGTGACTTAATGGGGCTGACCATGTGACTGATCATGCGCTGATCATGTTTGCTATCATACACTGATCATGTGCCTCTGGAGGCAATAAACAAAGAGCTGAGTAGGCATGAATCAAACAGTCAGCAGGCAATAATCATGGAACTCAGCTGTGAGGAATCATGCTGCTCAGCTGGCAATAATCAAGCAGCTGAGCAGGCAGGAATTACACAGCACAGCTGGCAATTGTCAAGCAGATGACAGGCAGGAATCATGCAGCTCAGCTGGCAATTGTCAAGCAGATGAGCAGACAGTAATCACGCAGCTCAGCAGGCCCTGATCACGTGACTGAGCATGCACTGTTCACCTGGCTGATCATACACTGATCACGTGATTGATCAAGCATTGATCACTTGGATATCATGCACTGATCACGTGGCTAATCATACACTGTTCACGTGTCTGACCATGCACTGATCACGTGGCTGATCATGCACTGAACACGTGATTGAACATGCACTTATCACGTGGCTGATCATGCAGTGATCACGCAGCTACCATGTACTGGTCACGTGACTGATCATGCACTGATCACGTAATTGATCATGCACTGATCACCTGGCTTATCATGCATTCATCATGTGACTGATCATGTGCTGATCATGTTTGGTGTCACACACTGATCATGTGCATCTGGAGGCAATGAACAAAGAGCTGAGTAGGCAGGAATCAGTCAGCAGGCTATAATCATGGAACTCAGCTCTGAGAAATCATGCTGCTCAGCTGGAAATAATCAAGTAGATGAGCAGGCAGGAATTATGCAGCACAGGTGGCAATAGTCAAGGAGATGACAGGCAGGAATCGTACAGCTCAGCTGGCAATTGTCAAGCAGATGAGCAGACAGTAATCACGCAGCTCAGCAGGCCCTGATCACGTGACTGAGCATGCACTGTTCACGTCGCTGATCACACACCGATCATGTGAATGATCATGCACTGATCACGTGGCTCTCATGCACTGATCACGTGATTGCGCATGCACTGATCACGTAATTGTATGCACTGCTCACGTGGCTGATCATGCACTGATCATGTGACTGATCATGCACTGATCACGTAGCTATCTTGCACTGATCACTTGGCTGATCATACACTCATCACGGGACTGATCGTGCACTGATCACGGCGCTATCATGCATTGACTACATGACTCCACATGCACTGATCACGTGGCTGATCATGCACTGATCACGTGACTGATCATGCACTGATCACGTGGCTATCATTCACTGATCAGGTGGATATCATGCACTGATCACGTGGCTGATCACACACGTATCACATGACTGATCATGCACTGATCACGTGGCTATCATGTACTGATCACGTGGCTGATCATGCAATGATCACGTAGCTACCATGTACTGGTCACGTGACTGATCATGCAATGATCACGTAATTGATCATGCACTGATCACGTGGCTGATCATGCACTGATCACGTGACTGATCATGCACTGATCACGTGACTGATCAAGCACTGATCACGTGGCTATCATGCACTGCTAATGTGGCTGATCATGAACTGATCACGCAGCTACCATGTACTGGTCACGTGACTGATCATGCACTGATCATGTGGCTGATCATGCACTGATCACGTGACTATCTTGCACTGATCACTTGGCTATCATACACTCATCACGGGACTATCGTGCACTGATCACGGCGCTATCATGCATTGACTACATGACTCACATGCACTGATCACGTGGATGATCATGCACTTATCACGTGGCTATCATGCACTAATCACGTGGCTATCATTCACTGATCAGGTGGCTGATCATGCACTGATCACGTGGCTGATCACGCACGTATCACATGACTGATCATGCACTGATCACGTGGCTATCATGTACTGATCACGTGGCTGATCATGCAATGATCACGAGCTACCATGTACTGGTCACGTGACTGATCATGCACTGATCACGTAATTGATCATGCACTGATCATGTGGCTGATCATGCACTGATCACGTGACTGATCATGCACTGATCACGTGACTGATCAAGCACTGATCACGTGGCTATCATGCACTGCTAATGTGGCTGATCATGAAATGATCACGCAGCTACCATGTACTGGTCACGTGACTGATCATGCACTGATCATGTGGCTGATCAGGCACTGATCACGTGACTGATCATGCACTGATCACTTGGCTGGTCATACACTGATCACGCAGCTACCATGTACTGGTCACGTGACTGATCATGCACTGATGATGTAATTGATCATGCACTGATCACGTGGCTATCATGCACTGATCACATGGCTGGTCATACACTGATCACGTGCCTGGTCATGCACAGATTACATGACTGATCATGCACTGATCACGTCACTGATCATGCACTGATCACGTGGCTATCATGCACTACTCACGTGGCTGATCATGCAATGATCATGTAGCTACCATGTACCGGTCACGTGACTGATCATACACCCATCAGGTGACTGATCATGCACTGATCACGTGGCTATCATGCACTGATCATGTGGCTGGTCATACACTGATCACCTGCCTGGTCATGCACAGATCACGTGACTAATCATGAACTGATCACGTAGCAATCATTCACTGATCACCTGGCTGATCATGCACTGATCACGTGGCTATCATGCAATGATCACGTGGCTATCATGCACTGATCACGTGTCTGATCATGCACTGATACCATGACTGAGCATGGACTGGTCACATGACTATCATGTAGTGATCACGTGACTTAATGGGGCTGACCATGTGACTGATCATGCGCTGAGCATGTTTGCTATCATACACTGATCATGTGCCTCTGGAGGCAATAAACAAAGAGCTGAGTAGGCATGAATCAAACAGTCAGCAGGCAATAATCATGGAACTCAGCTGTGAGGAATCATGCTGCTCAGCTGGCAATAATCAAGCAGCTGAGCAGGCAGGAATTACACAGCACAGCTGGCAATTGTCAAGCAGATGACAGGCAGGAATCATGCAGCTCAGCTGGCAATTGTCAAGCAGATGAGCAGACAGTAATCACGCAGCTCAGCAGGCCCTGATCACGTGACTGAGCATGCACTGTTCACCTGGCTGATCATACACTGATCACGTGATTGATCAAGCATTGATCACTTGGATATCATGCACTGATCACGTGGCTAATCATACACTGTTCACGTGTCTGACCATGCACTGATCACGTGGCTGATCATGCACTGAACACGTGATTGAACATGCACTTATCACGTGGCTGATCATGCAGTGATCACGCAGCTACCATGTACTGGTCACATGACTGATCATGCACTGATCACGTAATTGATCATGCACTGATCACCTGGCTTATCATGCATTCATCATGTGACTGATCATGTGCTGATCATGTTTGGTGTCACACACTGATCATGTGCATCTGGAGGCAATGAACAAAGAGCTGAGTAGGCAGGAATCAGTCAGCAGGCTATAATCATGGAACTCAGCTCTGAGAAATCATGCTGCTCAGCTGGAAATAATCAAGTAGATGAGCAGGCAGGAATTATGCAGCACAGGTGGCAATAGTCAAGGAGATGACAGGCAGGAATCGTACAGCTCAGCTGGCAATTGTCAAGCAGATGAGCAGACAGTAATCACGCAGCTCAGCAGGCCCTGATCACGTGACTGAGCATGCACTGTTCACGTCGCTGATCACACACCTATCATGTGAATGATCATGCACTGATCACGTGGCTCTCATGCACTGATCACGTGATTGCGCATGCACTGATCACGTAATTGTATGCACTGCTCACGTGGCTATCATGCACTGATCATGTGACTGATCATGCACTGATCACGTAGCTATCTTGCACTGATCACTTGGCTGATCATACACTCATCACGGGACTGATCGTGCACTGATCACGGCGCTATCATGCATTGACTACATGACTCCACATGCACTGATCACGTGGATGATCATGCACTGATCACGTGACTATCATGCACTAATCACGTGGCTATCATTCACTGATCAGGTGGATATCATGCACTGATCACGTGGCTGATCACACACGTATCACATGACTGATCATGCACTGATCACGTGGCTATCATGTACTGATCACGTGGCTGATCATGCAATGATCACGTAGCTACCATGTACTGGTCACGTGACTGATCATGCAATGATCACGTAATTGATCATGCACTGATCATGTGGCTGATCATGCACTGATCACGTGACTGATCATGCACTGATCACGTGACTGATCAAGCACTGATCACGTGTCTATCATGCACTGCTAATGTGGCTGATCATGAAATGATCACGCAGCTACCATGTACTGGTCACGTGACTGATCATGCACTGATCATGTGGCTGATCAGGCACTGATCACGTGACTGATCATGCACTGATCACTTGGCTGGTCATACACTGATCACGCAGCTACCATGTACTGGTCACGTGACTGATCATGCACTGATGATGTAATTGATCATGCACTGATCACGTGGCTATCATGCACTGATCACATGGCTGGTCATACACTGATCACGTGCCTGGTCATGCACAGATTACATGACTGATCATGCACTGATCACGTCACTGATCATGCACTGATCACGTGGCTATCATGCACTACTCACGTGGCTGATCATGCAATGATCATGTAGCTACCATGTACCGGTCACGTGACTGATCATACACCCATCAGGTGACTGATCATGCACTGATCACGTGGCTATCATGCACTGATCATGTGGCTGGTCATACACTGATCACCTGCCTGGTCATGCACAGATCACGTGACTAATCATGAACTGATCACGTAGCAATCATTCACTGATCACCTGGCTGATCATGCACTGATCACGTGGCTATCATGCAATGATCACGTGGCTATCATGCACTGATCACGTGTCTGATCATGCACTGATACCATGACTGAGCATGGACTGGTCACATGACTATCATGTAGTGATCACGTGACTTAATGGGGCTGACCATGTGACTGATCATGCGCTGAGCATGTTTGCTATCATACACTGATCATGTGCCTCTGGAGGCAATAAACAAAGAGCTGAGTAGGCATGAATCAAACAGTCAGCAGGCAATAATCATGGAACTCAGCTGTGAGGAATCATGCTGCTCAGCTGGCAATAATCAAGCAGCTGAGCAGGCAGGAATTACACAGCACAGCTGGCAATTGTCAAGCAGATGACAGGCAGGAATCATGCAGCTCAGCTGGCAATTGTCAAGCAGATGAGCAGACAGTAATCACGCAGCTCAGCAGGCCCTGATCACGTGACTGAGCATGCACTGTTCACCTGGCTGATCATACACTGATCACGTGATTGATCAAGCATTGATCACTTGGATATCATGCACTGATCACGTGGCTAATCATACACTGTTCACGTGTCTGACCATGCACTGATCACGTGGCTGATCATGCACTGAACACGTGATTGAACATGCACTTATCACGTGGCTGATCATGCAGTGATCACGCAGCTACCATGTACTGGTCACATGACTGATCATGCACTGATCACGTAATTGATCATGCACTGATCACCTGGCTTATCATGCATTCATCATGTGACTGATCATGTGCTGATCATGTTTGGTGTCACACCCTGATCATGTGCATCTGGAGGCAATGAACAAAGAGCTGAGTAGGCAGGAATCAGTCAGCAGGCTATAATCATGGAACTCAGCTCTGAGAAATCATGCTGCTCAGCTGGAAATAATCAAGTAGATGAGCAGGCAGGAATTATGCAGCACAGGTGGCAATAGTCAAGGAGATGACAGGCAGGAATCGTACAGCTCAGCTGGCAATTGTCAAGCAGATGAGCAGACAGTAATCACGCAGCTCAGCAGGCCCTGATCACGTGACTGAGCATGCACTGTTCACGTCGCTGATCACACACCTATCATGTGAATGATCATGCACTGATCACGTGGCTCTCATGCACTGATCACGTGATTGCGCATGCACTGATCACGTAATTGTATGCACTGCACGTGGCTATCACGTGGCTGATCATGCACTGATCATGTGAGTGATCATGCACTGATCACGTAGCTATCTTGCACTGATCACTTGGCTGATCATACACTCATCACGGGACTGATTGTGCACTGATCACGGCGCTATCAGGCATTGACTACATCACTCCACATGCACTGATCACGTGGATGATCATGCACTGATCACGTGACTATCATGCACTAATCACGTGGCTATCATTCACTGATCAGGTGGATATCATGCACTGATCACGTGGCTGATCACACACGTATCACATGACTGATCATGCACTGATCACGTGGCTATCATGTACTGATCACGTGGCTGATCATGCAATGATCACGTAGCTACCATGTACTGGTCACGTGACTGATCATGCAATGATCACGTAATTGATCATGCACTGATCATGTGGCTGATCATGCACTGATCATTTGGCTGATCATGCACTGATCACGTGACTGATCATGCACTGATCACGTGACTGATCAAGCACTGATCACGTGGCTATCATGCACTGCTAATGTGGCTGATCATGAAATGATCACGCAGCTACCATGTACTGGTCACGTGACTGATCATGCACTGATCATGTGATCATGCACTGATCACGTGACTGATCATGCACTGATCACTGATCACACTGATCATGTGACTGATCAGGCACTGATCACGTGACTATCATGCACTGATCACGTGGCTATCATGCACTGATCACTTGGCTGGTCATACACTGATCACGCAGCTGCACTGGTCACGTGACTGATCATGCACTGATCATGTAATTGATCATGCACTGATCACGTGGCTATCATGCACTGATCACGTGGCTATCATGCACTGATCACGTGACTGATCATGCACTGATCATGCGCACGCATGCACTGATCACGTGGCTATCATGCACTGATCACGTGACTGATCATGCACTGATCACGTGGCTATCATGCACTGATCACGTGATCTGATCATGTACTGGTCACGTGACTGATCATGCACTGATCACGTGGCTGATCAGGCACTGATCACGTGACTGATCATGCACTGATCACGTGGCTATCATGCACTGATCACTTGGCTGGTCATACACTGATCACGCAGCTACCATGTACTGGTCACGTGACTGATCATGCACTGATGATGTAATTGATCATGCACTGATCACGTGGCTATCATGCACTGATCACATGGCTGGTCATACACTGATCACGTGCCTGGTCATGCACAGATTACATGACTGATCATGCACTGATCACGTCACTGATCATGCACTGATCACGTGGCTATCATGCACTACTCACGTGGCTGATCATGCAATGATCATGTAGCTACCATGTACCGGTCACGTGACTGATCATACACCCATCAGGTGACTGATCATGCACTGATCACGTGGCTATCATGCACTGATCACGTGGCTGGTCATACACTGATCACCTGCCTGGTCATGCACAGATCACGTGACTAATCATGAACTGATCACGTAGCAATCATTCACTGATCACCTGGCTGATCATGCACTGATCACGTGGCTATCATGCAATGATCACGTGGCTATCATGCACTGATCACGTGTCTGATCATGCACTGATACCATGACTGAGCATGGACTGGTCACATGACTATCATGTAGTGATCACGTGACTTAATGGGGCTGACCATGTGACTGATCATGCGCTGAGCATGTTTGCTATCATACACTGATCATGTGCCTCTGGAGGCAATAAACAAAGAGCTGAGTAGGCATGAATCAAACAGTCAGCAGGCAATAATCATGGAACTCAGCTGTGAGGAATCATGCTGCTCAGCTGGCAATAATCAAGCAGCTGAGCAGGCAGGAATTACACAGCACAGCTGGCAATTGTCAAGCAGATGACAGGCAGGAATCATGCAGCTCAGCTGGCAATTGTCAAGCAGATGAGCAGACAGTAATCACGCAGCTCAGCAGGCCCTGATCACGTGACTGAGCATGCACTGTTCACCTGGCTGATCATACACTGATCACGTGATTGATCAAGCATTGATCACTTGGATATCATGCACTGATCACGTGGCTAATCATACACTGTTCACGTGTCTGACCATGCACTGATCACGTGGCTGATCATGCACTGAACACGTGATTGAACATGCACTTATCACGTGGCTGATCATGCAGTGATCACGCAGCTACCATGTACTGGTCACATGACTGATCATGCACTGATCACGTAATTGATCATGCACTGATCACCTGGCTTATCATGCATTCATCATGTGACTGATCATGTGCTGATCATGTTTGGTGTCACACACTGATCATGTGCATCTGGAGGCAATGAACAAAGAGCTGAGTAGGCAGGAATCAGTCAGCAGGCTATAATCATGGAACTCAGCTCTGAGAAATCATGCTGCTCAGCTGGAAATAATCAAGTAGATGAGCAGGCAGGAATTATGCAGCACAGGTGGCAATAGTCAAGGAGATGACAGGCAGGAATCGTACAGCTCAGCTGGCAATTGTCAAGCAGATGAGCAGACAGTAATCACGCAGCTCAGCAGGCCCTGATCACGTGACTGAGCATGCACTGTTCACGTCGCTGATCACACACCTATCACGTGAATGATCATGCACTGATCACGTGGCTCTCATGCACTGATCACGTGATTGCGCATGCACTGATCACGTAATTGTATGCACTGCTCACGTGGCTATCATGCACTGATCATGTGACTGATCATGCACTGATCACGTAGCTATCTTGCACTGATCACTTGGCTGATCATACACTCATCACGGGACTGATCGTGCACTGATCACGGCGCTATCATGCATTGACTACATGACTCCACATGCACTGATCACGTGGATGATCATGCACTGATCACGTGACTATCATGCACTAATCACGTGGCTATCATTCACTGATCAGGTGGATATCATGCACTGATCACGTGGCTGATCACACACGTATCACATGACTGATCATGCACTGATCACGTGGCTATCATGTACTGATCACGTGGCTGATCATGCAATGATCACGTAGCTACCATGTACTGGTCACGTGACTGATCATGCAATGATCACGTAATTGATCATGCACTGATCATGTGGCTGATCATGCACTGATCACGTGACTGATCATGCACTGATCACGTGACTGATCAAGCACTGATCACGTGGCTATCATGCACTGCTAATGTGGCTGATCATGAAATGATCACGCAGCTACCATGTACTGGTCACGTGACTGATCATGCACTGATCATGTGGCTGATCAGGCACTGATCACGTGACTGATCATGCACTGATCACGTGGCTATCATGCACTGATCACTTGGCTGGTCATACACTGATCACGTAGCTACCATGTACTGGTCACGTGACTGATCATGCACTGATCACGTAATTGATCATGCACTGATCACGTGGCTGATCATGCACTGATCACATGGCTGGTCATACACTGATCACGTGCCTGGTCATGCACAGATTACATGACTGATCATGCACTGATCACGTCACTGATCATGCACTGATCACGTGGCTATCATGCACTACTCACGTGGCTGATCATGCAATGATCATGTAGCTACCATGTACCGGTCACGTGACTGATCATACACCCATCAGGTGACTGATCATGCACTGATCACGTGGCTATCATGCACTGATCATGTGGCTGGTCATACACTGATCACCTGCCTGGTCATGCACAGATCACGTGACTAATCATGAACTGATCACGTAGCAATCATTCACTGATCACCTGGCTGATCATGCACTGATCACGTGGCTATCATGCAATGATCACGTGGCTATCATGCACTGATCACGTGTCTGATCATGCACTGATACCATGACTGAGCATGGACTGGTCACATGACTATCATGTAGTGATCACGTGACTTAATGGGGCTGACCATGTGACTGATCATGCGCTGAGCATGTTTGCTATCATACACTGATCATGTGCCTCTGGAGGCAATAAACAAAGAGCTGAGTAGGCATGAATCAAACAGTCAGCAGGCAATAATCATGGAACTCAGCTGTGAGGAATCATGCTGCTCAGCTGGCAATAATCAAGCAGCTGAGCAGGCAGGAATTACACAGCACAGCTGGCAATTGTCAAGCAGATGACAGGCAGGAATCATGCAGCTCAGCTGGCAATTGTCAAGCAGATGAGCAGACAGTAATCACGCAGCTCAGCAGGCCCTGATCACGTGACTGAGCATGCACTGTTCACCTGGCTGATCATACACTGATCACGTGATTGATCAAGCATTGATCACTTGGATATCATGCACTGATCACGTGGCTAATCATACACTGTTCACGTGTCTGACCATGCACTGATCACGTGGCTGATCATGCACTGAACACGTGATTGAACATGCACTTATCACGTGGCTGATCATGCAGTGATCACGCAGCTACCATGTACTGGTCACATGACTGATCATGCACTGATCACGTAATTGATCATGCACTGATCACCTGGCTTATCATGCATTCATCATGTGACTGATCATGTGCTGATCATGTTTGGTGTCACACACTGATCATGTGCATCTGGAGGCAATGAACAAAGAGCTGAGTAGGCAGGAATCAGTCAGCAGGCTATAATCATGGAACTCAGCTCTGAGAAATCATGCTGCTCAGCTGGAAATAATCAAGTAGATGAGCAGGCAGGAATTATGCAGCACAGGTGGCAATAGTCAAGGAGATGACAGGCAGGAATCGTACAGCTCAGCTGGCAATTGTCAAGCAGATGAGCAGACAGTAATCACGCAGCTCAGCAGGCCCTGATCACGTGACTGAGCATGCACTGTTCACGTCGCTGATCACACACCTATCATGTGAATGATCATGCACTGATCACGTGGCTCTCATGCACTGATCACGTGATTGCGCATGCACTGATCACGTAATTGTATGCACTGCTCACGTGGCTATCATGCACTGATCATGTGACTGATCATGCACTGATCACGTAGCTATCTTGCACTGATCACTTGGCTGATCATACACTCATCACGGGACTGATCGTGCACTGATCACGGCGCTATCATGCATTGACTACATGACTCCACATGCACTGATCACGTGGATGATCATGCACTGATCACGTGACTATCATGCACTAATCACGTGGCTATCATTCACTGATCAGGTGGATATCATGCACTGAT
The DNA here is from genome assembly GCF_032452875.1 of Bos javanicus. Taxonomy (NCBI): domain Eukaryota; kingdom Metazoa; phylum Chordata; class Mammalia; order Artiodactyla; family Bovidae; genus Bos; species Bos javanicus. The sequence goes on from NW_026893975.1 coordinate 142,603, forward strand.
CACGTGGCTGATCACACACGTATCACATGACTGATCATGCACTGATCACGTGGCTATCATGTACTGATCACGTGGCTGATCATGCAATGATCACGTAGCTACCATGTACTGGTCACGTGACTGATCATGCAATGATCACGTAATTGATCATGCACTGATCATGTGGCTGATCATGCACTGATCACGTGACTGATCATGCACTGATCACGTGACTGATCAAGCACTGATCACGTGGCTATCATGCACTGCTAATGTGGCTGATCATGAAATGATCACGCAGCTACCATGTACTGGTCACGTGACTGATCATGCACTGATCATGTGGCTGATCAGGCACTGATCACGTGACTGATCATGCACTGATCACGTGGCTATCATGCACTGATCACTTGGCTGGTCATACACTGATCACGCAGCTACCATGTACTGGTCACGTGACTGATCATGCACTGATGACATAACTGATCATGCACTGATCACGTGGCTATCATGCACTGATCACATGGCTGGTCATACACTGATCACGTGCCTGGTCATGAACAGATTACATCACTGATCATGCACTGATCACGTCACTGATCATGCACTGATCACGTGGCTATCATGCACTACTCACGTGGCTGATCATGCAATGATCATGTAGCTACCATGTACCGGTCACGTGACTGATCATACACCCATCAGGTGACTGATCATGCACTGATCACGTGGCTATCATGCACTGATCATGTGGCTGGTCATACACTGATCACCTGCCTGGTCATGCACAGATCACGTGACTAATCATGAACTGATCACGTAGCAATCATTCACTGATCACCTGGCTGATCATGCACTGATCACGTGGCTATCATGCAATGATCACGTGGCTATCATGCACTGATCACGTGTCTGATCATGCACTGATACCATGACTGAGCATGGACTGGTCACATGACTATCATGTAGTGATCACGTGACTTAATGGGGCTGACCATGTGACTGATCATGCGCTGAGCATGTTTGCTATCATACACTGATCATGTGCCTCTGGAGGCAATAAACAAAGAGCTGAGTAGGCATGAATCAAACAGTCAGCAGGCAATAATCATGGAACTCAGCTGTGAGGAATCATGCTGCTCAGCTGGCAATAATCAAGCAGCTGAGCAGGCAGGAATTACACAGCACAGCTGGCAATTGTCAAGCAGATGACAGGCAGGAATCATGCAGCTCAGCTGGCAATTGTCAAGCAGATGAGCAGACAGTAATCACGCAGCTCAGCAGGCCCTGATCACGTGACTGAGCATGCACTGTTCACCTGGCTGATCATACACTGATCACGTGATTGATCAAGCATTGATCACTTGGATATCATGCACTGATCACGTGGCTAATCATACACTGTTCACGTGTCTGACCATGCACTGATCACGTGGCTGATCATGCACTGAACACGTGATTGAACATGCACTTATCACGTGGCTGATCATGCAGTGATCACGCAGCTACCATGTACTGGTCACATGACTGATCATGCACTGATCACGTAATTGATCATGCACTGATCACCTGGCTTATCATGCATTCATCATGTGACTGATCATGTGCTGATCATGTTTGGTGTCACACACTGATCATGTGCATCTGGAGGCAATGAACAAAGAGCTGAGTAGGCAGGAATCAGTCAGCAGGCTATAATCATGGAACTCAGCTCTGAGAAATCATGCTGCTCAGCTGGAAATAATCAAGTAGATGAGCAGGCAGGAATTATGCAGCACAGGTGGCAATAGTCAAGGAGATGACAGGCAGGAATCGTACAGCTCAGCTGGCAATTGTCAAGCAGATGAGCAGACAGTAATCACGCAGCTCAGCAGGCCCTGATCACGTGACTGAGCATGCACTGTTCACGTCGCTGATCACACACCTATCACGTGAATGATCATGCACTGATCACGTGGCTCTCATGCACTGATCACGTGATTGCGCATGCACTGATCACGTAATTGTATGCACTGCTCACGTGGCTATCATGCACTGATCATGTGACTGATCATGCACTGATCACGTAGCTATCTTGCACTGATCACTTGGCTGATCATACACTCATCACGGGACTGATCGTGCACTGATCACGGCGCTATCAGGCATTGACTACATGACTCCACATGCACTGATCACGTGGATGATCATGCACTGATCACGTGACTATCATGCACTAATCACGTGGCTGATCATGCACTGATCAGGTGGATATCATGCACTGATCACGTGGCTGATCACACACGTATCACATGACTGATCATGCACTGATCACGTGGCTATCATGTACTGATCACGTGGCTGATCATGCAATGATCACGTAGCTACCATGTACTGGTCACGTGACTGATCATGCAATGATCACGTAATTGATCATGCACTGATCACGTGGCTGATCATGCACTGATCACGTGACTGATCATGCACTGATCACGTGACTGATCAAGCACTGATCACGTGGCTGATCATGCACTGCTAACGTGGCTGATCATGAACTGATCACGCAGCTACCATGTACTGGTCACGTGACTGATCATGCACTGATCACGTGGCTGATCAGGCACTGATCACGTGACTGATCATGCACTGATCACGTGGCTATCATGCACTGATCACTTGGCTGGTCATGCACTGATCACGCAGCTACCATGTACTGGTCACGTGACTGATCATGCACTGATGATGTAACTGATCATGCACTGATCACGTGGCTATCATGCACTGATCACATGGCTGGTCATACACTGATCACGTGCCTGGTCATGCACAGATTACATGACTGATCATGCACTGATCACGTCACTGATCATGCACTGATCACGTGGCTATCATGCACTACTCACGTGGCTGATCATGCACTGATCACGTAGCTACCATGCACCGGTCACGTGACTGATCATACACCCATCACGTGACTGATCATGCACTGATCACGTGGCTGATCATGCACTGATCACGTGGCTGATCATGCACTGATCACGTGGCTGATCATGCACTGATCACGTGACTGATCATGCACTGATCACGTGGCTGATCATGCAGTGATCACGTAGCTACCATGTACCGGTCAGGTGACTGATCATACACTGATCACGTAATTGATCATGCACTGATCACCTGGCTTATCATGCATTCATCATGTGACTGATCATGCGCTGATCATGTTTGGTGTCACACACTGATCATGTGCCTCTGGAGGCAATGAACAAAGAGCTGAGTAGGCAGGAATCAAACAGTCAGCAGGCTATAATCATGGAACTCAGCTCTGAGAAATCATGCTGCTCAGCTGGCAATAATCAAGTAGCTGAGCAGGCAGGAATTACGCAGCACAGGTGGCAATAGTCAAGGAGATGACAGGCAGGAATCGTACAGCTCAGCTGGCAATTGTCAAGCAGATGAGCAGACAGTAATCACGCAGCTCAGCAGGCCCTGATCACGTGACTGAGCATGCACTGTTCACGTCGCTGATCACACACCGATCACGTGAATGATCATGCACTGATCACGTGGCTCTCATGCACTGATCACGTGATTGCGCATGCACTGATCACGTAATTGTATGCACTGCTCACGTGGCTATCATGCACTGATCATGTGACTGATCATGCACTGATCACGTAGCTATCTTGCACTGATCACTTGGCTGATCATACACTCATCACGGGACTGATCGTGCACTGATCACGGCGCTATCATGCATTGACTACATGACTCCACATGCACTGATCACGTGGATGATCATGCACTGATCACGTGACTATCATGCACTAATCACGTGGCTGATCATTCACTGATCAGGTGGATATCATGCACTGATCACGTGGCTGATCACACACGTATCACATGACTGATCATGCACTGATCACGTGGCTATCATGTACTGATCACGTGGCTGATCATGCAATGATCACGTAGCTACCATGTACTGGTCACGTGACTGATCATGCACTGATCACGTAATTGATCATGCACTGATCACGTGGCTGATCATGCACTGATCACGTGACTGATCATGCACTGATCACGTGACTGATCAAGCACTGATCACGTGGCTATCATGCACTGCTAACGTGGCTGATCATGAAATGATCACGCAGCTACCATGTACTGGTCACGTGACTGATCATGCACTGATCACGTGGCTGATCATGCACTGATCACGTGACTGATCATGCACTGATCACGTGGCTATCATGCACTGATCACTTGGCTGGTCATACACTGATCACGCAGCTACCATGTACTGGTCACGTGACTGATCATGCACTGATGATGTCATTGATCATGCACTGATCACGTGGCTATCATGCACTGATCACATGGCTGGTCATACACTGATCACGTGCCTGGTCATGCACAGATTACATGACTGATCATGCACTGATCACGTCACTGATCATGCACTGATCACGTGGCTATCATGCACTACTCACGTGGCTGATCATGCAATGATCATGTAGCTACCATGTACCGGTCACGTGACTGATCATACACCCATCAGGTGACTGATCATGCACTGATCACGTGGCTATCATGCACTGATCACGTGGCTGGTCATACACTGATCACCTGCCTGGTCATGCACAGATCACGTGACTAATCATGAACTGATCACGTAGCAATCATTCACTGATCACCTGGCTGATCATGCACTGATCACGTGGCTATCATGCAATGATCACGTGGCTATCATGCACTGATCACGTGTCTGATCATGCACTGATACCATGACTGAGCATGGACTGGTCACATGACTATCATGTAGTGATCACGTGACTTAATGGGGCTGACCATGTGACTGATCATGCGCTGAGCATGTTTGCTATCATACACTGATCATGTGCCTCTGGAGGCAATAAACAAAGAGCTGAGTAGGCATGAATCAAACAGTCAGCAGGCAATAATCATGGAACTCAGCTGTGAGGAATCATGCTGCTCAGCTGGCAATAATCAAGCAGCTGAGCAGGCAGGAATTACACAGCACAGCTGGCAATTGTCAAGCAGATGACAGGCAGGAATCATGCAGCTCAGCTGGCAATTGTCAAGCAGATGAGCAGACAGTAATCACGCAGCTCAGCAGGCCCTGATCACGTGACTGAGCATGCACTGTTCACCTGGCTGATCATACACTGATCACGTGATTGATCAAGCATTGATCACTTGGATATCATGCACTGATCACGTGGCTAATCATACACTGTTCACGTGTCTGACCATGCACTGATCACGTGGCTGATCATGCACTGAACACGTGATTGAACATGCACTTATCACGTGGCTGATCATGCAGTGATCACGCAGCTACCATGTACTGGTCACATGACTGATCATGCACTGATCACGTAATTGATCATGCACTGATCACCTGGCTTATCATGCATTCATCATGTGACTGATCATGTGCTGATCATGTTTGGTGTCACACACTGATCATGTGCATCTGGAGGCAATGAACAAAGAGCTGAGTAGGCAGGAATCAGTCAGCAGGCTATAATCATGGAACTCAGCTCTGAGAAATCATGCTGCTCAGCTGGAAATAATCAAGTAGATGAGCAGGCAGGAATTATGCAGCACAGGTGGCAATAGTCAAGGAGATGACAGGCAGGAATCGTACAGCTCAGCTGGCAATTGTCAAGCAGATGAGCAGACAGTAATCACGCAGCTCAGCAGGCCCTGATCACGTGACTGAGCATGCACTGTTCACGTCGCTGATCACACACCTATCATGTGAATGATCATGCACTGATCACGTGGCTCTCATGCACTGATCACGTGATTGCGCATGCACTGATCACGTAATTGTATGCACTGCTCACGTGGCTATCATGCACTGATCATGTGACTGATCATGCACTGATCACGTAGCTATCTTGCACTGATCACTTGGCTGATCATACACTCATCACGGGACTGATCGTGCACTGATCACGGCGCTATCATGCATTGACTACATGACTCCACATGCACTGATCACGTGGATGATCATGCACTGATCACGTGACTATCATGCACTAATCACGTGGCTATCATTCACTGATCAGGTGGATATCATGCACTGATCACGTGGCTGATCACACACGTATCACATGACTGATCATGCACTGATCACGTGGCTATCATGTACTGATCACGTGGCTGATCATGCAATGATCACGTAGCTACCATGTACTGGTCACGTGACTGATCATGCAATGATCACGTAATTGATCATGCACTGATCATGTGGCTGATCATGCACTGATCACGTGACTGATCATGCACTGATCACGTGACTGATCAAGCACTGATCACGTGGCTATCATGCACTGCTAATGTGGCTGATCATGAAATGATCACGCAGCTACCATGTACTGGTCACGTGACTGATCATGCACTGATCATGTGGCTGATCAGGCACTGATCACGTGACTGATCATGCACTGATCACGTGACTGATCATGCACTGATCACGTGGCTATCATGCACTGATCACTTGGCTGGTCATACACTGATCACGCAGCTACCATGTACTGGTCACGTGACTGATCATGCACTGATGATGTAATTGATCATGCACTGATCACGTGGCTATCATGCACTGATCACATGGCTGGTCATACACTGATCACGTGCCTGGTCATGCACAGATTACATGACTGATCATGCACTGATCACGTCACTGATCATGCACTGATCACGTGGCTATCATGCACTACTCACGTGGCTGATCATGCAATGATCATGTAGCTACCATGTACCGGTCACGTGACTGATCATACACCCATCAGGTGACTGATCATGCACTGATCACGTGGCTATCATGCACTGATCATGTGGCTGGTCATACACTGATCACCTGCCTGGTCATGCACAGATCACGTGACTAATCATGAACTGATCACGTAGCAATCATTCACTGATCACCTGGCTGATCATGCACTGATCACGTGGCTATCATGCAATGATCACGTGGCTATCATGCACTGATCACGTGTCTGATCATGCACTGATACCATGACTGAGCATGGACTGGTCACATGACTATCATGTAGTGATCACGTGACTTAATGGGGCTGACCATGTGACTGATCATGCGCTGAGCATGTTTGCTATCATACACTGATCATGTGCCTCTGGAGGCAATAAACAAAGAGCTGAGTAGGCATGAATCAAACAGTCAGCAGGCAATAATCATGGAACTCAGCTGTGAGGAATCATGCTGCTCAGCTGGCAATAATCAAGCAGCTGAGCAGGCAGGAATTACACAGCACAGCTGGCAATTGTCAAGCAGATGACAGGCAGGAATCATGCAGCTCAGCTGGCAATTGTCAAGCAGATGAGCAGACAGTAATCACGCAGCTCAGCAGGCCCTGATCACGTGACTGAGCATGCACTGTTCACCTGGCTGATCATACACTGATCACGTGATTGATCAAGCATTGATCACTTGGATATCATGCACTGATCACGTGGCTAATCATACACTGTTCACGTGTCTGACCATGCACTGATCACGTGGCTGATCATGCACTGAACACGTGATTGAACATGCACTTATCACGTGGCTGATCATGCAGTGATCACGCAGCTACCATGTACTGGTCACATGACTGATCATGCACTGATCACGTAATTGATCATGCACTGATCACCTGGCTTATCATGCATTCATCATGTGACTGATCATGTGCTGATCATGTTTGGTGTCACACACTGATCATGTGCATCTGGAGGCAATGAACAAAGAGCTGAGTAGGCAGGAATCAGTCAGCAGGCTATAATCATGGAACTCAGCTCTGAGAAATCATGCTGCTCAGCTGGAAATAATCAAGTAGATGAGCAGGCAGGAATTATGCAGCACAGGTGGCAATAGTCAAGGAGATGACAGGCAGGAATCGTACAGCTCAGCTGGCAATTGTCAAGCAGATGAGCAGACAGTAATCACGCAGCTCAGCAGGCCCTGATCACGTGACTGAGCATGCACTGTTCACGTCGCTGATCACACACCTATCATGTGAATGATCATGCACTGATCACGTGGCTCTCATGCACTGATCACGTGATTGCGCATGCACTGATCACGTAATTGTATGCACTGCTCACGTGGCTATCATGCACTGATCATGTGACTGATCATGCACTGATCACGTAGCTATCTTGCACTGATCACTTGGCTGATCATACACTCATCACGGGACTGATCGTGCACTGATCACGGCGCTATCATGCATTGACTACATGACTCCACATGCACTGATCACGTGGATGATCATGCACTGATCACGTGACTGATCATGCACTAATCACGTGGCTGATCATTCACTGATCAGGTGGATATCATGCACTGATCACGTGGCTGATCACACACGTATCACATGACTGATCATGCACTGATCACGTGGCTATCATGTACTGATCACGTGGCTGATCATGCAATGATCACGTAGCTACCATGTACTGGTCACGTGACTGATCATGCACTGATCACGTAATTGATCATGCACTGATCACGTGGCTGATCATGCACTGATCACGTGACTGATCATGCACTGATCACGTGACTGATCAAGCACTGATCACGTGGCTATCATGCACTGCTAACGTGGCTGATCATGAAATGATCACGCAGCTACCATGTACTGGTCACGTGACTGATCATGCACTGATCACGTGGCTGATCAGGCACTGATCACCTGGCTGATCATGCACTGATCACGTGGCTGATCATGCACTGATCACGTGGCTATCATGCACTGATCACGTGTCTGATCATGCACTGATACCATGACTGAGCATGGACTGGTCACATGACTATCATGTAGTGATCACGTGACTTAATGGGGCTGACCATGTGACTGATCATGCGCTGAGCATGTTTGCTATCATACACTGATCATGTGCCTCTGGAGGCAATAAACAAAGAGCTGAGTAGGCATGAATCAAACAGTCAGCAGGCAATAATCATGGAACTCAGCTGTGAGGAATCATGCTGCTCAGCTGGCAATAATCAAGCAGCTGAGCAGGCAGGAATTACACAGCACAGCTGGCAATTGTCAAGCAGATGACAGGCAGGAATCATGCAGCTCAGCTGGCAATTGTCAAGCAGATGAGCAGACAGTAATCACGCAGCTCAGCAGGCCCTGATCACGTGACTGAGCATGCACTGTTCACCTGGCTGATCATACACTGATCACGTGATTGATCAAGCATTGATCACTTGGATATCATGCACTGATCACGTGGCTAATCATACACTGTTCACGTGTCTGACCATGCACTGATCACGTGGCTGATCATGCACTGAACACGTGATTGAACATGCACTTATCACGTGGCTGATCATGCAGTGATCACGCAGCTACCATGTACTGGTCACATGACTGATCATGCACTGATCACGTAATTGATCATGCACTGATCACCTGGCTTATCATGCATTCATCATGTGACTGATCATGTGCTGATCATGTTTGGTGTCACACACTGATCATGTGCATCTGGAGGCAATGAACAAAGAGCTGAGTAGGCAGGAATCAGTCAGCAGGCTATAATCATGGAACTCAGCTCTGAGAAATCATGCTGCTCAGCTGGAAATAATCAAGTAGATGAGCAGGCAGGAATTATGCAGCACAGGTGGCAATAGTCAAGGAGATGACAGGCAGGAATCGTACAGCTCAGCTGGCAATTGTCAAGCAGATGAGCAGACAGTAATCACGCAGCTCAGCAGGCCCTGATCACGTGACTGAGCATGCACTGTTCACGTCGCTGATCACACACCTATCATGTGAATGATCATGCACTGATCACGTGGCTCTCATGCACTGATCACGTGATTGCGCATGCACTGATCACGTAATTGTATGCACTGCTCACGTGGCTATCATGCACTGATCATGTGACTGATCATGCACTGATCACGTAGCTATCTTGCACTGATCACTTGGCTGATCATACACTCATCACGGGACTGATCGTGCACTGATCACGGCGCTATCATGCATTGACTACATGACTCCACATGCACTGATCACGTGGATGATCATGCACTGATCACGTGACTATCATGCACTAATCACGTGGCTATCATTCACTGATCAGGTGGATATCATGCACTGATCACGTGGCTGATCACACACGTATCACATGACTGATCATGCACTGATCACGTGGCTATCATGTACTGATCACGTGGCTGATCATGCAATGATCACGTAGCTACCATGTACTGGTCACGTGACTGATCATGCAATGATCACGTAATTGATCATGCACTGATCATGTGGCTGATCATGCACTGATCACGTGACTGATCATGCACTGATCACGTGACTGATCAAGCACTGATCACGTGGCTATCATGCACTGCTAATGTGGCTGATCATGAAATGATCACGCAGCTACCATGTACTGGTCACGTGACTGATCATGCACTGATCATGTGGCTGATCAGGCACTGATCACGTGACTGATCATGCACTGATCACGTGACTGATCATGCACTGATCACGTGGCTATCATGCACTGATCACTTGGCTGGTCATACACTGATCACGCAGCTACCATGTACTGGTCACGTGACTGATCATGCACTGATGATGTAATTGATCATGCACTGATCACGTGGCTATCATGCACTGATCACATGGCTGGTCATACACTGATCACGTGCCTGGTCATGCACAGATTACATGACTGATCATGCACTGATCACGTCACTGATCATGCACTGATCACGTGGCTATCATGCACTACTCACGTGGCTGATCATGCAATGATCATGTAGCTACCATGTACCGGTCACGTGACTGATCATACACCCATCAGGTGACTGATCATGCACTGATCACGTGGCTATCATGCACTGATCATGTGGCTGGTCATACACTGATCACCTGCCTGGTCATGCACAGATCACGTGACTAATCATGAACTGATCACGTAGCAATCATTCACTGATCACCTGGCTGATCATGCACTGATCACGTGGCTATCATGCAATGATCACGTGGCTATCATGCACTGATCACGTGTCTGATCATGCACTGATACCATGACTGAGCATGGACTGGTCACATGACTATCATGTAGTGATCACGTGACTTAATGGGGCTGACCATGTGACTGATCATGCGCTGAGCATGTTTGCTATCATACACTGATCATGTGCCTCTGGAGGCAATAAACAAAGAGCTGAGTAGGCATGAATCAAACAGTCAGCAGGCAATAATCATGGAACTCAGCTGTGAGGAATCATGCTGCTCAGCTGGCAATAATCAAGCAGCTGAGCAGGCAGGAATTACACAGCACAGCTGGCAATTGTCAAGCAGATGACAGGCAGGAATCATGCAGCTCAGCTGGCAATTGTCAAGCAGATGAGCAGACAGTAATCACGCAGCTCAGCAGGCCCTGATCACGTGACTGAGCATGCACTGTTCACCTGGCTGATCATACACTGATCACGTGATTGATCAAGCATTGATCACTTGGATATCATGCACTGATCACGTGGCTAATCATACACTGTTCACGTGTCTGACCATGCACTGATCACGTGGCTGATCATGCACTGAACACGTGATTGAACATGCACTTATCACGTGGCTGATCATGCAGTGATCACGCAGCTACCATGTACTGGTCACATGACTGATCATGCACTGATCACGTAATTGATCATGCACTGATCACCTGGCTTATCATGCATTCATCATGTGACTGATCATGTGCTGATCATGTTTGGTGTCACACACTGATCATGTGCATCTGGAGGCAATGAACAAAGAGCTGAGTAGGCAGGAATCAGTCAGCAGGCTATAATCATGGAACTCAGCTCTGAGAAATCATGCTGCTCAGCTGGAAATAATCAAGTAGATGAGCAGGCAGGAATTATGCAGCACAGGTGGCAATAGTCAAGGAGATGACAGGCAGGAATCGTACAGCTCAGCTGGCAATTGTCAAGCAGATGAGCAGACAGTAATCACGCAGCTCAGCAGGCCCTGATCACGTGACTGAGCATGCACTGTTCACGTCGCTGATCACACACCTATCATGTGAATGATCATGCACTGATCACGTGGCTCTCATGCACTGATCACGTGATTGCGCATGCACTGATCACGTAATTGTATGCACTGCTCACGTGGCTATCATGCACTGATCATGTGACTGATCATGCACTGATCACGTAGCTATCTTGCACTGATCACTTGGCTGATCATACACTCATCACGGGACTGACCGTGCACTGATCACGGCGCTATCATGCATTGACTACATGACTCCACATGCACTGATCACGTGGATGATCATGCACTGATCACGTGACTATCATGCACTAATCACGTGGCTATCATTCACTGATCAGGTGGATATCATGCACTGATCACGTGGCTGATCACACACGTATCACATGACTGATCATGCACTGATCACGTGGCTATCATGTACTGATCACGTGGCTGATCATGCAATGATCACGTAGCTACCATGTACTGGTCACGTGACTGATCATGCAATGATCACGTAATTGATCATGCACTGATCATGTGGCTGATCATGCACTGATCACGTGACTGATCATGCACTGATCACGTGACTGATCAAGCACTGATCACGTGGCTATCATGCACTGCTAATGTGGCTGATCATGAAATGATCACGCAGCTACCATGTACTGGTCACGTGACTGATCATGCACTGATCACGTGGCTATCATGCACTGATCACTTGGCTGGTCATACACTGATCACGCAGCTACCATGTACTGGTCACGTGACTGATCATGCACTGATGATGTAATTGATCATGCACTGATCACGTGGCTATCATGCACTGATCACATGGCTGGTCATACACTGATCACGTGCCTGGTCATGCACAGATTACATGACTGATCATGCACTGATCACGTCACTGATCATGCACTGATCACGTGGCTATCATGCACTACTCACGTGGCTGATCATGCAATGATCATGTAGCTACCATGTACCGGTCACGTGACTGATCATACACCCATCAGGTGACTGATCATGCACTGATCACGTGGCTATCATGCACTGATCATGTGGCTGGTCATACACTGATCACCTGCCTGGTCATGCACAGATCACGTGACTAATCATGAACTGATCACGTAGCAATCATTCACTGATCACCTGGCTGATCATGCACTGATCACGTGGCTATCATGCAATGATCACGTGGCTATCATGCACTGATCACGTGTCTGATCATGCACTGATACCATGACTGAGCATGGACTGGTCACATGACTATCATGTAGTGATCACGTGACTTAATGGGGCTGACCATGTGACTGATCATGCGCTGAGCATGTTTGCTATCATACACTGATCATGTGCCTCTGGAGGCAATAAACAAAGAGCTGAGTAGGCATGAATCAAACAGTCAGCAGGCAATAATCATGGAACTCAGCTGTGAGGAATCATGCTGCTCAGCTGGCAATAATCAAGCAGCTGAGCAGGCAGGAATTACACAGCACAGCTGGCAATTGTCAAGCAGATGACAGGCAGGAATCATGCAGCTCAGCTGGCAATTGTCAAGCAGATGAGCAGACAGTAATCACGCAGCTCAGCAGGCCCTGATCACGTGACTGAGCATGCACTGTTCACCTGGCTGATCATACACTGATCACGTGATTGATCAAGCATTGATCACTTGGATATCATGCACTGATCACGTGGCTAATCATACACTGTTCACGTGTCTGACCATGCACTGATCACGTGGCTGATCATGCACTGAACACGTGATTGAACATGCACTTATCACGTGGCTGATCATGCAGTGATCACGCAGCTACCATGTACTGGTCACATGACTGATCATGCACTGATCACGTAATTGATCATGCACTGATCACCTGGCTTATCATGCATTCATCATGTGACTGATCATGTGCTGATCATGTTTGGTGTCACACACTGATCATGTGCATCTGGAGGCAATGAACAAAGAGCTGAGTAGGCAGGAATCAGTCAGCAGGCTATAATCATGGAACTCAGCTCTGAGAAATCATGCTGCTCAGCTGGAAATAATCAAGTAGATGAGCAGGCAGGAATTATGCAGCACAGGTGGCAATAGTCAAGGAGATGACAGGCAGGAATCGTACAGCTCAGCTGGCAATTGTCAAGCAGATGAGCAGACAGTAATCACGCAGCTCAGCAGGCCCTGATCACGTGACTGAGCATGCACTGTTCACGTCGCTGATCACACACCTATCATGTGAATGATCATGCACTGATCACGTGGCTCTCATGCACTGATCACGTGATTGCGCATGCACTGATCACGTAATTGTATGCACTGCTCACGTGGCTATCATGCACTGATCATGTGACTGATCATGCACTGATCACGTAGCTATCTTGCACTGATCACTTGGCTGATCATACACTCATCACGGGACTGATCGTGCACTGATCACGGCGCTATCATGCATTGACTACATGACTCCACATGCACTGATCACGTGGATGATCATGCACTGATCACGTGACTATCATGCACTAATCACGTGGCTATCATTCACTGATCAGGTGGATATCATGCACTGATCACGTGGCTGATCACACACGTATCACATGACTGATCATGCACTGATCACGTGGCTATCATGTACTGATCACGTGGCTGATCATGCACTGATCACGTAGCTACCATGTACTGGTCACGTGACTGATCATGCACTGATCACGTAATTGATCATGCACTGATCATGTGGCTGATCATGCACTGATCACGTGACTGATCATGCACTGATCACGTGACTGATCAAGCACTGATCACGTGGCTATCATGCACTGCTAATGTGGCTGATCATGAACTGATCACGCAGCTACCATGTACTGGTCACGTGACTGATCATGCACTGATCACGTGGCTGATCAGTCACTGATCACGTGGCTGATCATGCACTGATCACGTGGCTATCATGCAATGATCACGTGGCTATCATGCACTGATCACGTGTCTGATCATGCACTGATACCATGACTGAGCATGGACTGGTCACATGACTATCATGTAGTGATCACGTGACTTAATGGGGCTGACCATGTGACTGATCATGCGCTGAGCATGTTTGCTATCATACACTGATCATGTGCCTCTGGAGGCAATAAACAAAGAGCTGAGTAGGCATGAATCAAACAGTCAGCAGGCAATAATCATGGAACTCAGCTGTGAGGAATCATGCTGCTCAGCTGGCAATAATCAAGCAGCTGAGCAGGCAGGAATTACACAGCACAGCTGGCAATTGTCAAGCAGATGACAGGCAGGAATCATGCAGCTCAGCTGGCAATTGTCAAGCAGATGAGCAGACAGTAATCACGCAGCTCAGCAGGCCCTGATCACGTGACTGAGCATGCACTGTTCACCTGGCTGATCATACACTGATCACGTGATTGATCAAGCATTGATCACTTGGATATCATGCACTGATCACGTGGCTATTCATACACTGTTCACGTGTCTGACCATGCACTGATCACGTGGCTGATCATGCACTGAACACGTGATTGAACATGCACTTATCACGTGGCTGATCATGCAGTGATCACGCAGCTACCATGTACTGGTCACATGACTGATCATGCACTGATCACGTAATTGATCATGCACTGATCACCTGGCTTATCATGCATTCATCATGTGACTGATCATGTGCTGATCATGTTTGGTGTCACACACTGATCATGTGCATCTGGAGGCAATGAACAAAGAGCTGAGTAGGCAGGAATCAGTCAGCAGGCTATAATCATGGAACTCAGCTCTGAGAAATCATGCTGCTCAGCTGGAAATAATCAAGTAGATGAGCAGGCAGGAATTATGCAGCACAGGTGGCAATAGTCAAGGAGATGACAGGCAGGAATCGTACAGCTCAGCTGGCAATTGTCAAGCAGATGAGCAGACAGTAATCACGCAGCTCAGCAGGCCCTGATCACGTGACTGAGCATGCACTGTTCACGTCGCTGATCACACACCTATCATGTGAATGATCATGCACTGATCACGTGGCTCTCATGCACTGATCACGTGATTGCGCATGCACTGATCACGTAATTGTATGCACTGCTCACGTGGCTATCATGCACTGATCATGTGACTGATCATGCACTGATCACGTAGCTATCTTGCACTGATCACTTGGCTGATCATACACTCATCACGGGACTGATCGTGCACTGATCACGGCGCTATCATGCATTGATTACATGACTCCACATGCACTGATCACGTGGATGATCATGCACTGATCACGTGACTATCATGCACTAATCACGTGGCTATCATTCACTGATCAGGTGGATATCATGCACTGATCACGTGGCTGATCACACACGTATCACATGACTGATCATGCACTGATCACGTGGCTATCATGTACTGATCACGTGGCTGATCATGCAATGATCACGTAGCTACCATGTACTGGTCACGTGACTGATCATGCAATGATCACGTAATTGATCATGCACTGATCATGTGGCTGATCATGCACTGATCACGTGACTGATCATGCACTGATCACGTGACTGATCAAGCACTGATCACGTGGCTATCATGCACTGCTAATGTGGCTGATCATGAAATGATCACGCAGCTACCATGTACTGGTCACGTGACTGATCATGCACTGTTCATGTGGCTGATCAGGCACTGATCACGTGACTGATCATGCACTGATCACGTGGCTATCATGCACTGATCACTTGGCTGGTCATACACTGATCACGCAGCTACCATGTACTGGTCACGTGACTGATCTTGCACTGATGATGTAATTGATCATGCACTGATCACGTGGCTATCATGCACTGATCACATGGCTGGTCATACACTGATCACGTGCCTGGTCATGCACAGATTACATGACTGATCATGCACTGATCACGTGGCTATCATGCACTACTCACGTGGCTGATCATGCAATGATCACGTAGCTACCATGTACTGGTCACGTGACTGATCATACACTCATCAGGTGACTGATCATGCACTGATCACGTGGCTATCATGCACTGATCATGTGGCTGGTCATCCACTGATCACCTGCCTGGTCATGCACAGATCACGTGACTAATCATGAACTGATCACGTAGCTATCATTCACTGATCACGTGGCTGATCATGCACTGATCACGTGGCTATCATGCAATGATCACGTGGCTATCATGCACTGATCACGTGTCTGATCATGCACTGATACCATGACTGAGCATGGACTGGTCACATGACTATCATGCAGTGATCACGTGACTTAATGGGGCTGACCATGTGACTGATCATGCGCTGAGCATGTTTGCTATCATACACTGATCATGTGCCTCTGGAGGCAATAAACAAAGAGCTGAGTAGGCATGAATCAAACAGTCAGCAGGCAATAATCATGGAACTCAGCTCTGAGGAATCATGCTGCTCAGCTGGCAATAATCAAGCAGATGAGCAGGCAGGAATTACGCAGCACAGCTGGTAATTGTCAAGCAGATGACAGGCAGGAATCATGCAGCTCAGCTGGCAATTGTCAAGCAGATGAGCAGACAGTAATCACGCAGCTCAGCAGGCCCTGATCACGTGACTGAGCATGCACTGTTCACGTCGCTGATCACACACCTATCATGTGAATGATCATGCACTGATCACGTGGCTCTCATGCACTGATCACGTGATTGCGCATGCACTGATCACGTAATTGTATGCACTGCTCACGTGGCTATCATGCACTGATCACGTGACTGATCATGCACTGATCACGTAGCTATCTTGCACTGATCACTTGGCTGATCATACACTCATCACGGGACTGATCGTGCACTGATCACGGCGCTATCAGGCATTGACTACATGACTCCACATGCACTGATCACGTGGATGATCATGCACTGATCATGTGGCTATCATGCACTAATCACGTGGCTATCATTCACTGATCAGGTGGATATCAGCACTGATCACGTGGCTGATCACACACGTATCACATGACTGATCATGCACTGATCACGTGGCTATCATGTACTGATCACGTGGCTGATCATGCAATGATCACGTAGCTACCAAGTACTGGTCACGTGACTGATCATGCAATGATCACGTAATTGATCATGCACTGATCATGTGGCTGATCATGCACTGATCACGTGACTGATCATGCACTGATCACGTGACTGATCAAGCACTGATCACGTGGCTATCATGCACTGCTAATGTGGCTGATCATGAAATGATCACGCAGCTACCATGTACTGGTCACGTGACTGATCATGCACTGATCATGTGGCTGATCAGGCACTGATCACGTGACTGATCATGCACTGATCACGTGGCTATCATGCACTCATCACTTGGCTGGTCATACACTGATCACGCAGCTACCATGTACTGGTCACGTGACTGATCATGCACTGATGATGTAATTGATCATGCACTGATCACGTGGCTATCATGCACTGATCACATGGCTGGTCATACACTGATCACGTGCCTGGTCATGCACAGATTACATGACTGATCATTCACTGATCACTTGACTGATCATGCACTGATCACGTGGCTATCATGCACTACTCACGTGGCTGATCATGCAATGATCATGTAGCTCCCATGTACCGGTCACGTGACTGATCATACACCCATCAGGTGACTGATCATGCACTGATCACGTGGCTATCATGCACTGATCATGTGGCTGGTCATACACTGATCACCTGCCTGGTCATGCACAGATCACGTGACTAATCATGAACTGATCACGTAGCAATCATTCACTGATCACCTGGCTGATCATGCACTGATCACGTGGCTATCATGCAATGATCACGTGGCTATCATGCACTGATCACGTGTCTGATCATGCACTGATACCATGACTGAGCATGGACTGGTCACATGACTATCATGTAGTGATCACGTGACTTAATGGGGCTGACCATGTGACTGATCATGCGCTGAGCATGTTTGCTATCATACACTGATCATGTGCCTCTGGAGGCAATAAACAAAGAGCTGAGTAGGCATGAATCAAACAGTCAGCAGGCAATAATCATGGAACTCAGCTGTGAGGAATCATGCTGCTCAGCTGGCAATAATCAAGCAGCTGAGCAGGCAGGAATTACACAGCACAGCTGGCAATTGTCAAGCAGATGACAGGCAGGAATCATGCAGCTCAGCTGGCAATTGTCAAGCAGATGAGCAGACAGTAATCACGCAGCTCAGCAGGCCCTGATCACGTGACTGAGCATGCACTGTTCACCTGGCTGATCATACACTGATCACGTGATTGATCAAGCATTGATCACTTGGATATCATGCACTGATCACGTGGCTAATCATACACTGTTCACGTGTCTGACCATGCACTGATCACGTGGCTGATCATGCACTGAACACGTGATTGAACATGCACTTATCACGTGGCTGATCATGCAGTGATCACGCAGCTACCATGTACTGGTCACATGACTGATCATGCACTGATCACGTAATTGATCATGCACTGATCACCTGGCTTATCATGCATTCATCATGTGACTGATCATGTGCTGATCATGTTTGGTGTCACACACTGATCATGTGCATCTGGAGGCAATGAACAAAGAGCTGAGTAGGCAGGAATCAGTCAGCAGGCTATAATCATGGAACTCAGCTCTGAGAAATCATGCTGCTCAGCTGGAAATAATCAAGTAGATGAGCAGGCAGGAATTATGCAGCACAGGTGGCAATAGTCAAGGAGATGACAGGCAGGAATCGTACAGCTCAGCTGGCAATTGTCAAGCAGATGAGCAGACAGTAATCACGCAGCTCAGCAGGCCCTGATCACGTGACTGAGCATGCACTGTTCACGTCGCTGATCACACACCTATCATGTGAATGATCATGCACTGATCACGTGGCTCTCATGCACTGATCACGTGATTGCGCATGCACTGATCACGTAATTGTATGCACTGCTCACGTGGCTATCATGCACTGATCATGTGACTGATCATGCACTGATCACGTAGCTATCTTGCACTGATCACTTGGCTGATCATACACTCATCACGGGACTGATCGTGCACTGATCACGGCGCTATCATGCATTGACTACATGACTCCACATGCACTGATCACGTGGATGATCATGCACTGATCACGTGACTATCATGCACTAATCACGTGGCTATCATTCACTGATCAGGTGGATATCATGCACTGATCACGTGGCTGATCACACACGTATCACATGACTGATCATGCACTGATCACGTGGCTATCATGTACTGATCACGTGGCTGATCATGCAATGATCACGTAGCTACCATGTACTGGTCACGTGACTGATCATGCAATGATCACATAATTGATCATGCACTGATCATGTGGCTGATCATGCACTGATCACGTGACTGATCATGCACTGATCACGTGACTGATCAAGCACTGATCACGTGGCTATCATGCACTGCTAATGTGGCTGATCATGAACTGATCACGCAGCTACCATGTACTGGTCACGTGACTGATCATGCACTGATCATGTGGCTGATCAGGCACTGATCACGTGGCTGATCATGCACTGATCACGTGGCTATCATGCAATGATCACGTGGCTATCATGCACTGATCACGTGTCTGATCATGCACTGATACCATGACTGAGCATGGACTGGTCACATGACTATCATGTAGTGATCACGTGACTTAATGGGGCTGACCATGTGACTGATCATGCGCTGAGCATGTTTGCTATCATACACTGATCATGTGCCTCTGGAGGCAATAAACAAAGAGCTGAGTAGGCATGAATCAAACAGTCAGCAGGCAATAATCATGGAACTCAGCTGTGAGGAATCATGCTGCTCAGCTGGCAATAATCAAGCAGCTGAGCAGGCAGGAATTACACAGCACAGCTGGCAATTGTCAAGCAGATGACAGGCAGGAATCATGCAGCTCAGCTGGCAATTGTCAAGCAGATGAGCAGACAGTAATCACGCAGCTCAGCAGGCCCTGATCACGTGACTGAGCATGCACTGTTCACCTGGCTGATCATACACTGATCACGTGATTGATCAAGCATTGATCACTTGGATATCATGCACTGATCACGTGGCTATTCATACACTGTTCACGTGTCTGACCATGCACTGATCACGTGGCTGATCATGCACTGAACACGTGATTGAACATGCACTTATCACGTGGCTGATCATGCAGTGATCACGCAGCTACCATGTACTGGTCACATGACTGATCATGCAATGATCACGTAATTGATCATGCACTGATCACCTGGCTTATCATGCATTCATCATGTGACTGATCATGTGCTGATCATGTTTGGTGTCACACACTGATCATGTGCATCTGGAGGCAATGAACAAAGAGCTGAGTAGGCAGGAATCAGTCAGCAGGCTATAATCATGGAACTCAGCTCTGAGAAATCATGCTGCTCAGCTGGAAATAATCAAGTAGATGAGCAGGCAGGAATTATGCAGCACAGGTGGCAATAGTCAAGGAGATGACAGGCAGGAATCGTACAGCTCAGCTGGCAATTGTCAAGCAGATGAGCAGACAGTAATCACGCAGCTCAGCAGGCCCTGATCACGTGACTGAGCATGCACTGTTCATGTCGCTGATCACACACCTATCATGTGAATGATCATGCACTGATCACGTGGCTCTCATGCACTGATCACGTGATTGCGCATGCACTGATCACGTAATTGTATGCACTGCTCACGTGGCTATCATGCACTGATCATGTGACTGATCATGCACTGATCACGTAGCTATCTTGCACTGATCACTTGGCTGATCATACACTCATCACGGGACTGATCGTGCACTGATCACGGCGCTATCATGCATTGATTACATGACTCCACATGCACTGATCACGTGGATGATCATGCACTGATCACGTGACTATCATGCACTAATCACGTGGCTATCATTCACTGATCAGGTGGATATCATGCACTGATCACGTGGCTGATCACACACGTATCACATGACTGATCATGCACTGATCACGTGGCTATCATGTACTGATCACGTGGCTGATCATGCAATGATCACGTAGCTACCATGTACTGGTCACGTGACTGATCATGCAATGATCACGTAATTGATCATGCACTGATCATGTGGCTGATCATGCACTGATCACGTGACTGATCATGCACTGATCACGTGACTGATCAAGCACTGATCACGTGGCTATCATGCACTGCTAATGTGGCTGATCATGAAATGATCACGCAGCTACCATGTACTGGTCACGTGACTGATCATGCACTGTTCATGTGGCTGATCAGGCACTGATCACGTGACTGATCATGCACTGATCACGTGGCTATCATGCACTGATCACTTGGCTGGTCATACACTGATCACGCAGCTACCATGTACTGGTCACGTGACTGATCTTGCACTGATGATGTAATTGATCATGCACTGATCACGTGGCTATCATGCACTGATCACATGGCTGGTCATACACTGATCACGTGCCTGGTCATGCACAGATTACATGACTGATCATGCACTGATCACGTGGCTATCATGCACTACTCACGTGGCTGATCATGCAATGATCATGTAGCTACCATGTACCGGTCACGTGACTGATCATACACTCATCAGGTGACTGATCATGCACTGATCACGTGGCTATCATGCACTGATCATGTGTCTGGTCATGCACTGATCACCTGCCTGGTCATGCACAGATCACGTGACTAATCATGAACTGATCACGTAGCAATCATTCACTGATCACCTGGCTGATCATGCACTGATCACGTGGCTATCATGCAATGATCACGTGGCTATCATGCACTGATCACGTGTCTGATCATGCACTGATACCATGACTGAGCATGGACTGGTCACATGACTATCATGTAGTGATCACGTGACTTAATGGAGCTGACCATGTGACTGATCATGCGCTGAGCATGTTTGCTATCATACACTGATCATGTGCCTCTGGAGGCAATAAACAAAGAGCTGAGTAGGCATGAATCAAACAGTCAGCAGGCAATAATCATGGAACTCAGCTGTGAGGAATCATGCTGCTCAGCTGGCAATAATCAAGCAGCTGAGCAGGCAGGAATTACACAGCACAGGTGGCAATTGTCAAGCAGATGACAGGCAGGAATCATGCAGCTCAGCTGGCAATTGTCAAGCAGATGAGCAGACAGTAATCACGCAGCTCAGCAGGCCCTGATCACGTGACTGAGCATGCACTGTTCACGTCGCTGATCATACACCTATCATGTGAATGATCATGCACTGATCACGTGGCTCTCATGCACTGATCACGTGATTGCGCATGCACTGATCACGTAATTGTATGCACTGCTCACGTGGCTATCATGCACTGATCATGTGACTGATCATGCACTGATCACGTAGCTATCTTGCACTGATCACTTGGCTGATCATACACTCATTACGGGACTGATCGTGCACTGATCACGGCGCTATCAGGCATTGACTACATGACTCCACATGCACTGATCACGTGGATGATCATGCACTGATCATGTGACTATCATGCACTAATCACGTGGCTATCATTCACTGATCAGGTGGATATCATGCACTGATCACGTGGCTGATCACACACGTATCACATGACTGAACATGCACTGATCACGTGCCTATCATGTACTGATCACGTGGCTGATCATGCAATGATCACGTAGCTACCAAGTACTGGTCACGTGACTGATCATGCAATGATCACGTAATTGATCATGCACTGATCATGTGGCTGATCATGCACTGATCACGTGACTGATCATGCACTGATCACGTGACTGATCAAGCACTGATCACGTGGCTATCATGCACTGCTAATGTGGCTGATCATGAAATGATCACGCAGCTACCATGTACTGGTCACGTGACTGATCATGCACTGATCATGTGGCTGATCAGGCACTGATCACGTGACTGATCATGCACTGATCACGTGGCTATCATGCACTGATCACTTGACTGGACATACACCGATCACGCAGCTACCATGTACTGGTCACGTGACTGATCATGCACTGATGGTGTAATTGATCATGCACTGATCACGTGGCTATCATGCACTGATCACATGGCTGGTCATACACTGATCACGTGCCTGGTCATGCACAGATTACATGACTGATCATGCACTGATCACGTCACTGATCATGCACTGATCACGTGGCTATCATGCACTACTCACGTGGCTGATCATGCAATGATCATGTAGCTCCCATGTACCGGTCACGTGACTGATCATACACCCATCAGGTGACTGATCATGCACTGATCACGTGGCTATCATGCACTGATCATGTGGCTGGTCATACACTGATCACCTGCCTGATCATGCACAGATCACGTGACTAATCATGAACTGATCACGTAGCAATCATTCACTGATCACCTGGCTGATCATGCACTGATCACGTGGCTATCATGCAATGATCACGTGGCTATCATGCACTGATCACGTGTCTGATCATGCACTGATACCATGACTGAGCATGGACTGGTCACATGACTATCATGTAGTGATCACGTGACTTAATGGGGCTGACCATGTGACTGATCATGCGCTGAGCATGTTTGCTATCATACACTGATCATGTGCCTCTGGAGGCAATAAACAAAGAGCTGAGTAGGCATGAATCAAACAGTCAGCAGGCAATAATCATGGAACTCAGCTGTGAGGAATCATGCTGCTCAGCTGGCAATAATCAAGCAGCTGAGCAGGCAGGAATTACACAGCACAGCTGGCAATTGTCAAGCAGATGACAGGCAGGAATCATGCAGCTCAGCTGGCAATTGTCAAGCAGATGAGCAGACAGTAATCACGCAGCTCAGCAGGCCCTGATCACGTGACTGAGCATGCACTGTTCACCTGGCTGATCATACACTGATCACGTGATTGATCAAGCATTGATCACTTGGATATCATGCACTGATCACGTGGCTAATCATACACTGTTCACGTGTCTGACCATGCACTGATCACGTGGCTGATCATGCACTGAACACGTGATTGAACATGCACTTATCACGTGGCTGATCATGCAGTGATCACGCAGCTACCATGTACTGGTCACATGACTGATCATGCACTGATCACGTAATTGATCATGCACTGATCACCTGGCTTATCATGCATTCATCATGTGACTGATCATGTGCTGATCATGTTTGGTGTCACACACTGATCATGTGCATCTGGAGGCAATGAACAAAGAGCTGAGTAGGCAGGAATCAGTCAGCAGGCTATAATCATGGAACTCAGCTCTGAGAAATCATGCTGCTCAGCTGGAAATAATCAAGTAGATGAGCAGGCAGGAATTATGCAGCACAGGTGGCAATAGTCAAGGAGATGACAGGCAGGAATCGTACAGCTCAGCTGGCAATTGTCAAGCAGATGAGCAGACAGTAATCACGCAGCTCAGCAGGCCCTGATCACGTGACTGAGCATGCACTGTTCACGTCGCTGATCACACACCTATCATGTGAATGATCATGCACTGATCACGTGGCTCTCATGCACTGATCACGTGATTGCGCATGCACTGATCACGTAATTGTATGCACTGCTCACGTGGCTATCATGCACTGATCATGTGACTGATCATGCACTGATCACGTAGCTATCTTGCACTGATCACTTGGCTGATCATACACTCATCACGGGACTGATCGTGCACTGATCACGGCGCTATCATGCATTGACTACATGACTCCACATGCACTGATCACGTGGATGATCATGCACTGATCACGTGACTGATCATGCACTAATCACGTGGCTATCATTCACTGATCAGGTGGATATCATGCACTGATCACGTGGCTGATCACACACGTATCACATGACTGATCATGCACTGATCACGTGGCTATCATGTACTGATCACGTGGCTGATCATGCAATGATCACGTAGCTACCATGTACTGGTCACGTGACTGATCATGCAATGATCACGTAATTGATCATGCACTGATCATGTGGCTGATCATGCACTGATCACGTGACTGATCATGCACTGATCACGTGACTGATCAAGCACTGATCACGTGGCTATCATGCACTGCTAATGTGGCTGATCATGAAATGATCACGCAGCTACCATGTACTGGTCACGTGACTGATCATGCACTGATCATGTGGCTGATCAGGCACTGATCACGTGACTGATCATGCACTGATCACGTGGCTATCATGCAATGATCACGTGGCTATCATGCACTGATCACGTGTCTGATCATGCACTGATACCATGACTGAGCATGGACTGGTCACATGACTATCATGTAGTGATCACGTGACTTAATGGGGCTGACCATGTGACTGATCATGCGCTGAGCATGTTTGCTATCATACACTGATCATGTGCCTCTGGAGGCAATAAACAAAGAGCTGAGTAGGCATGAATCAAACAGTCAGCAGGCAATAATCATGGAACTCAGCTGTGAGGAATCATGCTGCTCAGCTGGCAATAATCAAGCAGCTGAGCAGGCAGGAATTACACAGCACAGCTGGCAATTGTCAAGCAGATGACAGGCAGGAATCATGCAGCTCAGCTGGCAATTGTCAAGCAGATGAGCAGACAGTAATCACGCAGCTCAGCAGGCCCTGATCACGTGACTGAGCATGCACTGTTCACCTGGCTGATCATACACTGATCACGTGATTGATCAAGCATTGATCACTTGGATATCATGCACTGATCACGTGGCTATTCATACACTGTTCACGTGTCTGACCATGCACTGATCACGTGGCTGATCATGCACTGAACACGTGATTGAACATGCACTTATCACGTGGCTGATCATGCAGTGATCACGCAGCTACCATGTACTGGTCACATGACTGATCATGCACTGATCACGTAATTGATCATGCACTGATCACCTGGCTTATCATGCATTCATCATGTGACTGATCATGTGCTGATCATGTTTGGTGTCACACACTGATCATGTGCATCTGGAGGCAATGAACAAAGAGCTGAGTAGGCAGGAATCAGTCAGCAGGCTATAATCATGGAACTCAGCTCTGAGAAATCATGCTGCTCAGCTGGAAATAATCAAGTAGATGAGCAGGCAGGAATTATGCAGCACAGGTGGCAATAGTCAAGGAGATGACAGGCAGGAATCGTACAGCTCAGCTGGCAATTGTCAAGCAGATGAGCAGACAGTAATCACGCAGCTCAGCAGGCCCTGATCACGTGACTGAGCATGCACTGTTCATGTCGCTGATCACACACCTATCATGTGAATGATCATGCACTGATCACGTGGCTCTCATGCACTGATCACGTGATTGCGCATGCACTGATCACGTAATTGTATGCACTGCTCACGTGGCTATCATGCACTGATCATGTGACTGATCATGCACTGATCACGTAGCTATCTTGCACTGATCACTTGGCTGATCATACACTCATCACGGGACTGATCGTGCACTGATCACGGCGCTATCATGCATTGATTACATGACTCCACATGCACTGATCACGTGGATGATCATGCACTGATCACGTGACTATCATGCACTAATCACGTGGCTATCATTCACTGATCAGGTGGATATCATGCACTGATCACGTGGCTGATCACACACGTATCACATGACTGATCATGCACTGATCACGTGGCTATCATGTACTGATCACGTGGCTGATCATGCAATGATCACGTAGCTACCATGTACTGGTCACGTGACTGATCATGCAATGATCACGTAATTGATCATGCACTGATCATGTGGCTGATCATGCACTGATCACGTGACTGATCATGCACTGATCACGTGACTGATCAAGCACTGATCACGTGGCTATCATGCACTGCTAATGTGGCTGATCATGAAATGATCACGCAGCTACCATGTACTGGTCACGTGACTGATCATGCACTGTTCATGTGGCTGATCAGGCACTGATCACGTGACTGATCATGCACTGATCACGTGGCTATCATGCACTGATCACTTGGCTGGTCATACACTGATCACGCAGCTACCATGTACTGGTCACGTGACTGATCTTGCACTGATGATGTAATTGATCATGCACTGATCACGTGGCTATCATGCACTGATCACATGGCTGGTCATACACTGATCACGTGCCTGGTCATGCACAGATTACATGACTGATCATGCACTGATCACGTGGCTATCATGCACTACTCACGTGGCTGATCATGCAATGATCATGTAGCTACCATGTACCGATCACGTGACTGATCATACACTCATCAGGTGGCTGATCATGCACTGATCACGTGGCTATCATGCACTGATCATGTGTCTGGTCATGCACTGATCACCTGCCTGGTCATGCACAGATCACATGACTAATCATGAACTGATCACGTAGCAATCATTCACTGATCACCTGGCTGATCATGCACTGATCACGTGGCTATCATGCAATGATCACGTGGCTATCATGCACTGATCACGTGTCTGATCATGCACTGATACCATGACTGATCATGGACTGGTCACATGACTATCATGTAGTGATCACGTGACTTAATGGAGCTGACCATGTGACTGATCATGCGCTGAGCATGTTTGCTGTCATACACTGATCATGTGCCTCTGGAGGCAATAAACAAAGAGCTGAGTAGGCAGGAATCAAACAGTCAGCAGGCAATAATCATGGAACTCAGCTCTGAGGAATCATGCTGCTCAGCTGGCAATAATCAAGCAGCTGAGCAGGCAGGAATTACACAGCACAGCTGGCAATTGTCAAGCAGATGACAGGCAGGAATCGTGCAGCTCAGCTGGCAATTGTCAAGCAGATGAGCAGACAGTAATCACGCAGCTCAGCAGGCCCTGATCACGTGACTGAGCATGCACTGTTCACATCGCTGATCACACACCTATCATGTGAATGATCATGCACTGATCACGTGGCTCTCATGCACTGATCACGTGATTGCGCATGCACTGATCACGTAATTGTATGCACTGCTCACGTGGCTATCATGCACTGATCATGTGACTGATCATGCACTGATCACGTAGCTATCTTGCACTGATCACTTGGCTGATCATACACTCATTACGGGACTGATCGTGCACTGATCACGGCGCTATCAGGCATTGACTACATGACTCCACATGCACTGATCACGTGGATGATCATGCACTGATCATGTGGCTATCATGCACTAATCACGTGGCTATCATTCACTGATCAGGTGGATATCAGCACTGATCACGTGGCTGATCACACACGTATCACATGACTGATCATGCACTGATCACGTGGCTATCATGTACTGATCACGTGGCTGATCATGCAATGATCACGTAGCTACCAAGTACTGGTCACGTGACTGATCATGCAATGATCACGTAATTGATCATGCACTGATCATGTGGCTGATCATGCACTGATCACGTGACTGATCATGCACTGATCACGTGACTGATCAAGCACTGATCACGTGGCTATCATGCACTGCTAATGTGGCTGATCATGAAATGATCACGCAGCTACCATGTACTGGTCACGTGACTGATCATGCACTGATCATGTGGCTGATCAGGCACTGATCACGTGACTGATCATGCACTGATCACGTGGCTATCATGCACTGATCACTTGACTGGACATACACCGATCACGCAGCTACCATGTACTGGTCACGTGACTGATGATGCACTGATGGTGTAATTGATCATGCACTGATCACGTGGCTATCATGCACTGATCACATGGCTGGTCATACACTGATCACGTGCCTGGTCATGCACAGATTACATGACTGATCATGCACTGATCACGTCACTGATCATGCACTGATCACGTGGCTATCATGCACTACTCACGTGGCTGATCATGCAATGATCATGTAGCTCCCATGTACCGGTCACGTGACTGATCATACACCCATCAGGTGACTGATCATGCACTGATCACGTGGCTATCATGCACTGATCATGTGGCTGGTCATACACTGATCACCTGCCTGGTCATGCACAGATCACGTGACTAATCATGAACTGATCACGTAGCAATCATTCACTGATCACCTGGCTGATCATGCACTGATCACGTGGCTATCATGCAATGATCACGTGGCTATCATGCACTGATCACGTGTCTGATCATGCACTGATACCATGACTGAGCATGGACTGGTCACATGACTATCATGTAGTGATCACGTGACTTAATGGGGCTGACCATGTGACTGATCATGCGCTGAGCATGTTTGCTATCATACACTGATCATGTGCCTCTGGAGGCAATAAACAAAGAGCTGAGTAGGCATGAATCAAACAGTCAGCAGGCAATAATCATGGAACTCAGCTGTGAGGAATCATGCTGCTCAGCTGGCAATAATCAAGCAGCTGAGCAGGCAGGAATTACACAGCACAGCTGGCAATTGTCAAGCAGATGACAGGCAGGAATCATGCAGCTCAGCTGGCAATTGTCAAGCAGATGAGCAGACAGTAATCACGCAGCTCAGCAGGCCCTGATCACGTGACTGAGCATGCACTGTTCACCTGGCTGATCATACACTGATCACGTGATTGATCAAGCATTGATCACTTGGATATCATGCACTGATCACGTGGCTAATCATACACTGTTCACGTGTCTGACCATGCACTGATCACGTGGCTGATCATGCACTGAACACGTGATTGAACATGCACTTATCACGTGGCTGATCATGCAGTGATCACGCAGCTACCATGTACTGGTCACATGACTGATCATGCACTGATCACGTAATTGATCATGCACTGATCACCTGGCTTATCATGCATTCATCATGTGACTGATCATGTGCTGATCATGTTTGGTGTCACACACTGATCATGTGCATCTGGAGGCAATGAACAAAGAGCTGAGTAGGCAGGAATCAGTCAGCAGGCTATAATCATGGAACTCAGCTCTGAGAAATCATGCTGCTCAGCTGGAAATAATCAAGTAGATGAGCAGGCAGGAATTATGCAGCACAGGTGGCAATAGTCAAGGAGATGACAGGCAGGAATCGTACAGCTCAGCTGGCAATTGTCAAGCAGATGAGCAGACAGTAATCACGCAGCTCAGCAGGCCCTGATCACGTGACTGAGCATGCACTGTTCACGTCGCTGATCACACACCTATCATGTGAATGATCATGCACTGATCACGTGGCTCTCATGCACTGATCACGTGATTGCGCATGCACTGATCACGTAATTGTATGCACTGCTCACGTGGCTATCATGCACTGATCATGTGACTGATCATGCACTGATCACGTAGCTATCTTGCACTGATCACTTGGCTGATCATACACTCATCACGGGACTGATCGTGCACTGATCACGGCGCTATCATGCATTGACTACATGACTCCACATGCACTGATCACGTGGCTGATCATGCACTGATCACGTGACTATCATGCACTAATCACGTGGCTATCATTCACTGATCAGGTGGATATCATGCACTGATCACGTGGCTGATCACACACGTATCACATGACTGATCATGCACTGATCACGTGGCTATCATGTACTGATCACGTGGCTGATCATGCAATGATCACGTAGCTACCATGTACTGGTCACGTGACTGATCATGCAATGATCACATAATTGATCATGCACTGATCATGTGGCTGATCATGCACTGATCACGTGACTGATCATGCACTGATCACGTGACTGATCAAGCACTGATCACGTGGCTATCATGCACTGCTAATGTGGCTGATCATGAAATGATCACGCAGCTACCATGTACTGGTCACGTGACTGATCATGCACTGATCATGTGGCTGATCAGGCACTGATCACGTGACTGATCATGCACTGATCACGTGGCTATCATGCAATGATCACGTGGCTATCATGCACTGATCACGTGTCTGATCATGCACTGATACCATGACTGAGCATGGACTGGTCACATGACTATCATGTAGTGATCACGTGACTTAATGGGGCTGACCATGTGACTGATCATGCGCTGAGCATGTTTGCTATCATACACTGATCATGTGCCTCTGGAGGCAATAAACAAAGAGCTGAGTAGGCATGAATCAAACAGTCAGCAGGCAATAATCATGGAACTCAGCTGTGAGGAATCATGCTGCTCAGCTGGCAATAATCAAGCAGCTGAGCAGGCAGGAATTACACAGCACAGCTGGCAATTGTCAAGCAGATGACAGGCAGGAATCATGCAGCTCAGCTGGCAATTGTCAAGCAGATGAGCAGACAGTAATCACGCAGCTCAGCAGGCCCTGATCACGTGACTGAGCATGCACTGTTCACCTGGCTGATCATACACTGATCACGTGATTGATCAAGCATTGATCACTTGGATATCATGCACTGATCACGTGGCTATTCATACACTGTTCACGTGTCTGACCATGCACTGATCACGTGGCTGATCATGCACTGAACACGTGATTGAACATGCACTTATCACGTGGCTGATCATGCAGTGATCACGCAGCTACCATGTACTGGTCACATGACTGATCATGCACTGATCACGTAATTGATCATGCACTGATCACCTGGCTTATCATGCATTCATCATGTGACTGATCATGTGCTGATCATGTTTGGTGTCACACACTGATCATGTGCATCTGGAGGCAATGAACAAAGAGCTGAGTAGGCAGGAATCAGTCAGCAGGCTATAATCATGGAACTCAGCTCTGAGAAATCATGCTGCTCAGCTGGAAATAATCAAGTAGATGAGCAGGCAGGAATTATGCAGCACAGGTGGCAATAGTCAAGGAGATGACAGGCAGGAATCGTACAGCTCAGCTGGCAATTGTCAAGCAGATGAGCAGACAGTAATCACGCAGCTCAGCAGGCCCTGATCACGTGACTGAGCATGCACTGTTCACGTCGCTGATCACACACCTATCATGTGAATGATCATGCACTGATCACGTGGCTCTCATGCACTGATCACGTGATTGCGCATGCACTGATCACGTAATTGTATGCACTGCTCACGTGGCTATCATGCACTGATCATGTGACTGATCATGCACTGATCACGTAGCTATCTTGCACTGATCACTTGGCTGATCATACACTCATCACGGGACTGATCGTGCACTGATCACGGCGCTATCATGCATTGATTACATGACTCCACATGCACTGATCACGTGGATGATCATGCACTGATCACGTGACTATCATGCACTAATCACGTGGCTCTCATTCACTGATCAGGTGGATATCATGCACTGATCACGTGGCTGATCACACACGTATCACATGACTGATCATGCACTGATCACGTGGCTATCATGTACTGATCACGTGGCTGATCATGCAATGATCACGTAGCTACCATGTACTGGTCACGTGACTGATCATGCAATGATCACGTAATTGATCATGCACTGATCATGTGGCTGATCATGCACTGATCACGTGACTGATCATGCACTGATCACGTGACTGATCAAGCACTGATCACGTGGCTATCATGCACTGCTAATGTGGCTGATCATGAAATGATCACGCAGCTACCATGTACTGGTCACGTGACTGATCATGCACTGTTCATGTGGCTGATCAGGCACTGATCACGTGACTGATCATGCACTGATCACGTGGCTATCATGCACTGATCACTTGGCTGGTCATACACTGATCACGCAGCTACCATGTACTGGTCACGTGACTGATCTTGCACTGATGATGTAATTGATCATGCACTGATCACGTGGCTATCATGCACTGATCACATGGCTGGTCATACACTGATCACGTGCCTGGTCATGCACAGATTACATGACTGATCATGCACTGATCACGTGGCTATCATGCACTACTCACGTGGCTGATCATGCAATGATCATGTAGCTACCATGTACCGATCACGTGACTGATCATACACTCATCAGGTGGCTGATCATGCACTGATCACGTGGCTATCATGCACTGATCATGTGGCTGGTCATGCACTGATCACCTGCCTGGTCATGCACAGATCACATGACTAATCATGAACTGATCACGTAGCAATCATTCACTGATCACCTGGCTGATCATGCACTGATCACGTGGCTATCATGCAATGATCACGTGGCTATCATGCACTGATCACGTGTCTGATCATGCACTGATACCATGACTGAGCATGGACTGGTCACATGACTATCATGTAGTGATCACGTGACTTAATGGAGCTGACCATGTGACTGATCATGCGCTGAGCATGTTTGCTATCATACACTGATCATGTGCCTCTGGAGGCAATAAACAAAGAGCTGAGTAGGCATGAATCAAACAGTCAGCAGGCAATAATCATGGAACTCAGCTGTGAGGAATCATGCTGCTCAGCTGGCAATAATCAAGCAGCTGAGCAGGCAGGAATTACACAGCACAGCTGGCAATTGTCAAGCAGATGACAGGCAGGAATCATGCAGCTCAGCTGGCAATTGTCAAGCAGATGAGCAGACAGTAATCACGCAGCTCAGCAGGCCCTGATCACGTGACTGAGCATGCACTGTTCACATCGCTGATCACACACCTATCACGTGAATGATCATGCACTGATCACGTGGCTCTCATGCACTGATCACGTGATTGCGCATGCACTGATCACGTAATTGTATGCACTGCTCACGTGGCTATCATGCACTGATCATGTGACTGATCATGCACTGATCACGTAGCTATCTTGCACTGATCACTTGGCTGATCATACACTCATTACGGGACTGATCGTGCACTGATCACGGCGCTATCAGGCATT
The DNA here is from genome assembly GCF_032452875.1 of Bos javanicus. Classification (NCBI taxonomy): domain Eukaryota; kingdom Metazoa; phylum Chordata; class Mammalia; order Artiodactyla; family Bovidae; genus Bos; species Bos javanicus. The sequence goes on from NW_026893975.1 coordinate 177,381, forward strand.
GACTACATGACTCCACATGCACTGATCACGTGGATGATCATGCACTGATCACGTGGCTATCATGCACTAATCACGTGGCTATCATTCACTGATCAGGTGGATATCAGCACTGATCACGTGGCTGATCACACACGTATCACATGACTGATCATGCACTGATCACGTGGCTATCATGTACTGATCACGTGGCTGATCATGCAATGATCACGTAGCTACCAAGTACTGGTCACGTGACTGATCATGCAATGATCACGTAATTGATCATGCACTGATCATGTGGCTGATCATGCACTGATCACGTGACTGATCATGCACTGATCACGTGACTGATCAAGCACTGATCACGTGGCTATCATGCACTGCTAATGTGGCTGATCATGAAATGATCACGCAGCTACCATGTACTGGTCACGTAACTGATCATGCACTGATCATGTGGCTGATCAGGCACTGATCACGTGACTGATCATGCACTGATCACGTGGCTATCATGCACTGATCACTTGACTGGACATACACCGATCACGCAGCTACCATGTACTGGTCACGTGACTGATCATGCACTGATGGTGTAATTGATCATGCACTGATCACGTGGCTATCATGCACTGATCACATGGCTGGTCATACACTGATCACGTGCCTGGTCATGCACAGATTACATGACTGATCATGCACTGATCACGTCACTGATCATGCACTGATCACGTGGCTATCATGCACTACTCACGTGGCTGATCATGCAATGATCATGTAGCTCCCATGTACCGGTCACGTGACTGATCATACACCCATCAGGTGACTGATCATGCACTGATCACGTGGCTATCATGCACTGATCATGTGGCTGGTCATACACTGATCACCTGCCTGATCATGCACAGATCACGTGACTAATCATGAACTGATCACGTAGCAATCATTCACTGATCACCTGGCTGATCATGCACTGATCACGTGGCTATCATGCAATGATCACGTGGCTATCATGCACTGATCACGTGTCTGATCATGCACTGATACCATGACTGAGCATGGACTGGTCACATGACTATCATGTAGTGATCACGTGACTTAATGGGGCTGACCATGTGACTGATCATGCGCTGAACATGTTTGCTATCATACACTGATCATGTGCCTCTGGAGGCAATAAACAAAGAGCTGAGTAGGCATGAATCAAACAGTCAGCAGGCAATAATCATGGAACTCAGCTGTGAGGAATCATGCTGCTCAGCTGGCAATAATCAAGCAGCTGAGCAGGCAGGAATTACACAGCACAGCTGGCAATTGTCAAGCAGATGACAGGCAGGAATCATGCAGCTCAGCTGGCAATTGTCAAGCAGATGAGCAGACAGTAATCACGCAGCTCAGCAGGCCCTGATCACGTGACTGAGCATGCACTGTTCACCTGGCTGATCATACACTGATCACGTGATTGATCAAGCATTGATCACTTGGATATCATGCACTGATCACGTGGCTAATCATACACTGTTCACGTGTCTGACCATGCACTGATCACGTGGCTGATCATGCACTGAACACGTGATTGAACATGCACTTATCACGTGGCTGATCATGCAGTGATCACGCAGCTACCATGTACTGGTCACATGACTGATCATGCACTGATCACGTAATTGATCATGCACTGATCACCTGGCTTATCATGCATTCATCATGTGACTGATCATGTGCTGATCATGTTTGGTGTCACACACTGATCATGTGCATCTGGAGGCAATGAACAAAGAGCTGAGTAGGCAGGAATCAGTCAGCAGGCTATAATCATGGAACTCAGCTCTGAGAAATCATGCTGCTCAGCTGGAAATAATCAAGTAGATGAGCAGGCAGGAATTATGCAGCACAGGTGGCAATAGTCAAGGAGATGACAGGCAGGAATCGTACAGCTCAGCTGGCAATTGTCAAGCAGATGAGCAGACAGTAATCACGCAGCTCAGCAGGCCCTGATCACGTGACTGAGCATGCACTGTTCACGTCGCTGATCACACACCTATCATGTGAATGATCATGCACTGATCACGTGGCTCTCATGCACTGATCACGTGATTGCGCATGCACTGATCACGTAATTGTATGCACTGCTCACGTGGATATCATGCACTGATCATGTGACTGATCATGCACTGATCACGTAGCTATCTTGCACTGATCACTTGGCTGATCATACACTCATCACGGGACTGATCGTGCACTGATCACGGCGCTATCATGCATTGACTACATGACTCCACATGCACTGATCACGTGGATGATCATGCACTGATCACGTGACTATCATGCACTAATCACGTGGCTATCATTCACTGATCAGGTGGATATCATGCACTGATCACGTGGCTGATCACACACGTATCACATGACTGATCATGCACTGATCACGTGGCTATCATGTACTGATCACGTGGCTGATCATGCAATGATCACGTAGCTACCATGTACTGGTCACGTGACTGATCATGCAATGATCACGTAATTGATCATGCACTGATCATGTGGCTGATCATGCACTGATCACGTGACTGATCATGCACTGATCACGTGACTGATCAAGCACTGATCACGTGGCTATCATGCACTGCTAATGTGGCTGATCATGAAATGATCACGCAGCTACCATGTACTGGTCACGTGACTGATCATGCACTGATCATGTGGCTGATCAGGCACTGATCACGTGACTGATCATGCACTGATCACGTGGCTATCATGCACTGATCACTTGGCTGGTCATACACTGATCACGCAGCTACCATGTACTGGTCACGTGACTGATCATGCACTGATGATGTAATTAATCATGCACTGATCACGTGGCTATCATGCACTGATCACATGGCTGGTCATACACTGATCACGTGCCTGGTCATGCACAGATTACATGACTGATCATGCACTGATCACGTCACTGATCATGCACTGATCACGTGGCTATCATGCACTACTCACGTGGCTGATCATGCAATGATCATGTAGCTACCATGTACCGGTCACGTGACTGATCATACACCCATCAGGTGACTGATCATGCACTGATCACGTGGCTATCATGCACTGATCATGTGGCTGGTCATACACTGATCACCTGCCTGATCATGCACAGATCACGTGACTAATCATGAACTGATCACGTAGCAATCATTCACTGATCACCTGGCTGATCATGCACTGATCACGTGGCTATCATGAAATGATCACGTGGCTATCATGCACTGATCACGTGTCTGATCATGCACTGATACCATGACTGAGCATGGACTGGTCACATGACTATCATGTAGTGATCACGTGACTTAATGGGGCTGACCATGTGACTGATCATGCGCTGAACATGTTTGCTATCATACACTGATCATGTGCCTCTGGAGGCAATAAACAAAGAGCTGAGTAGGCATGAATCAAACAGTCAGCAGGCAATAATCATGGAACTCAGCTGTGAGGAATCATGCTGCTCAGCTGGCAATAATCAAGCAGCTGAGCAGGCAGGAATTACACAGCACAGCTGGCAATTGTCTAGCAGATGACAGGCAGGAATCATGCAGCTCAGCTGGCAATTGTCAAGCAGATGAGCAGACAGTAATCACGCAGCTCAGCAGGCCCTGATCACGTGACTGAGCATGCACTGTTCACCTGGCTGATCATACACTGATCACGTGATTGATCAAGCATTGATCACTTGGATATCATGCACTGATCACGTGGCTAATCATACACTGTTCACGTGTCTGACCATGCACTGATCACGTGGCTGATCATGCACTGAACACGTGATTGAACATGCACTTATCACGTGGCTGATCATGCAGTGATCACGCAGCTACCATGTACTGGTCACATGACTGATCATGCACTGATCACGTAATTGATCATGCACTGATCACCTGGCTTATCATGCATTCATCATGTGACTGATCATGTGCTGATCATGTTTGGTGTCACACACTGATCATGTGCATCTGGAGGCAATGAACAAAGAGCTGAGTAGGCAGGAATCAGTCAGCAGGCTATAATCATGGAACTCAGCTCTGAGAAATCATGCTGCTCAGCTGGAAATAATCAAGTAGATGAGCAGGCAGGAATTATGCAGCACAGGTGGCAATAGTCAAGGAGATGACAGGCAGGAATCGTACAGCTCAGCTGGCAATTGTCAAGCAGATGAGCAGACAGTAATCACGCAGCTCAGCAGGCCCTGATCACGTGACTGAGCATGCACTGTTCACGTCGCTGATCACACACCTATCATGTGAATGATCATGCACTGATCACGTGGCTCTCATGCACTGATCACGTGATTGCGCATGCTCTGATCACGTAATTGTATGCACTGCTCACGTGGATATCATGCACTGATCATGTGACTGATCATGCACTGATCACGTAGCTATCTTGCACTGATCACTTGGCTGATCATACACTCATCACGGGACTGATCGTGCACTGATCACGGCGCTATCATGCATTGACTACATGACTCCACATGCACTGATCACGTGGATGATCATGCACTGATCACGTGACTATCATGCACTAATCACGTGGCTATCATTCACTGATCAGGTGGATATCATGCACTGATCACGTGGCTGATCACACACGTATCACATGACTGATCATGCACTGATCACGTGGCTATCATGTACTGATCACGTGGCTGATCATGCAATGATCACGTAGCTACCATGTACTGGTCACGTGACTGATCATGCAATGATCACGTAATTGATCATGCACTGATCATGTGGCTGATCATGCACTGATCACGTGACTGATCATGCACTGATCACGTGACTGATCAAGCACTGATCACGTGGCTATCATGCACTGCTAATGTGGCTGATCATGAAATGATCACGCAGCTACCATGTACTGGTCACGTGACTGATCATGCACTGATCATGTGGCTGATCAGGCACTGATCACGTGACTGATCATGCACTGATCACGTGGCTATCATGCACTGATCACTTGGCTGGTCATACACTGATCACGCAGCTACCATGTACTGGTCACGTGACTGATCATGCACTGATGATGTAATTGATCATGCACTGATCACGTGGCTATCATGCACTGATCACATGGCTGGTCATACACTGATCACGTGCCTGGTCATGCACAGATTACATGACTGATCATGCACTGATCACGTCACTGATCATGCACTGATCACGTGGCTATCATGCACTACTCACGTGGCTGATCATGCAATGATCATGTAGCTACCATGTACCGGTCACGTGACTGATCATACACCCATCAGGTGACTGATCATGCACTGATCACGTGGCTATCATGCACTGATCATGTGGCTGGTCATACACTGATCACCTGCCTGATCATGCACAGATCACGTGACTAATCATGAACTGATCACGTAGCAATCATTCACTGATCACCTGGCTGATCATGCACTGATCACGTGGCTATCATGCAATGATCACGTGGCTATCATGCACTGATCACGTGTCTGATCATGCACTGATACCATGACTGAGCATGGACTGGTCACATGACTATCATGTAGTGATCACGTGACTTAATGGGGCTGACCATGTGACTGATCATGCGCTGAGCATGTTTGCTATCATACACTGATCATGTGCCTCTGGAGGCAATAAACAAAGAGCTGAGTAGGCATGAATCAAACAGTCAGCAGGCAATAATCATGGAACTCAGCTGTGAGGAATCATGCTGCTCAGCTGGCAATAATCAAGCAGCTGAGCAGGCAGGAATTACACAGCACAGCTGGCAATTGTCAAGCAGATGACAGGCAGGAATCATGCAGCTCAGCTGGCAATTGTCAAGCAGATGAGCAGACAGTAATCACGCAGCTCAGCAGGCCCTGATCACGTGACTGAGCATGCACTGTTCACCTGGCTGATCATACACTGATCACGTGATTGATCAAGCATTGATCACTTGGATATCATGCACTGATCACGTGGCTAATCATACACTGTTCACGTGTCTGACCATGCACTGATCACGTGGCTGATCATGCACTGAACACGTGATTGAACATGCACTTATCACGTGGCTGATCATGCAGTGATCACGCAGCTACCATGTACTGGTCACATGACTGATCATGCACTGATCACGTAATTGATCATGCACTGATCACCTGGCTTATCATGCATTCATCATGTGACTGATCATGTGCTGATCATGTTTGGTGTCACACACTGATCATGTGCATCTGGAGGCAATGAACAAAGAGCTGAGTAGGCAGGAATCAGTCAGCAGGCTATAATCATGGAACTCAGCTCTGAGAAATCATGCTGCTCAGCTGGAAATAATCAAGTAGATGAGCAGGCAGGAATTATGCAGCACAGGTGGCAATAGTCAAGGAGATGACAGGCAGGAATCGTACAGCTCAGCTGGCAATTGTCAAGCAGATGAGCAGACAGTAATCACGCAGCTCAGCAGGCCCTGATCACGTGACTGAGCATGCACTGTTCACGTCGCTGATCACACACCTATCATGTGAATGATCATGCACTGATCACGTGGCTCTCATGCACTGATCACGTGATTGCGCATGCACTGATCACGTAATTGTATGCACTGCTCACGTGGCTATCATGCACTGATCATGTGACTGATCATGCACTGATCACGTAGCTATCTTGCACTGATCACTTGGCTGATCATACACTCATCACGGGACTGATCGTGCACTGATCACGGCGCTATCATGCATTGACTACATGACTCCACATGCACTGATCACGTGGATGATCATGCACTGATCACGTGACTATCATGCACTAATCACGTGGCTATCATTCACTGATCAGGTGGATAACATGCACTGATCACGTGGCTGATCACACACGTATCACATGACTGATCATGCACTGATCACGTGGCTATCATGTACTGATCACGTGGCTGATCATGCAATGATCACGTAGCTACCATGTACTGGTCACGTGACTGATCATGCAATGATCACGTAATTGATCATGCACTGATCATGTGGCTGATCATGCACTGATCACGTGACTGATCATGCACTGATCACGTGACTGATCAAGCACTGATCACGTGGCTATCATGCACTGCTAATGTGGCTGATCATGAAATGATCACGCAGCTACCATGTACTGGTCACGTGACTGATCATGCACTGATCATGTGGCTGATCAGGCACTGATCACGTGACTGATCATGCACTGATCACGTGGCTATCATGCACTGATCACTTGGCTGGTCATACACTGATCACGCAGCTACCATGTACTGGTCACGTGACTGATCATGCACTGATGATGTAATTGATCATGCACTGATCACGTGGCTATCATGCACTGATCACATGGCTGGTCATACACTGATCACGTGCCTGGTCATGCACAGATTACATGACTGATCATGCACTGATCACGTCACTGATCATGCACTGATCACGTGGCTATCATGCACTACTCACGTGGCTGATCATGCAATGATCATGTAGCTCCCATGTACCGGTCACGTGACTGATCATACACCCATCAGGTGACTGATCATGCACTGATCACGTGGCTATCATGCACTGATCATGTGGCTGGTCATACACTGATCACCTGCCTGGTCATGCACAGATCACGTGACTTATCATGAACTGATCACGTAGCAATCATTCACTGATCACCTGGCTGATCATGCACTGATCACGTGGCTATCATGCAATGATCACGTGGCTATCATGCACTGATCACGTGTCTGATCATGCACTGATACCATGACTGAGCATGGACTGGTCACATGACTATCATGTAGTGATCACGTGACTTAATGGGGCTGACCATGTGACTGATCATGCGCTGAGCATGTTTGCTATCATACACTGATCATGTGCCTCTGGAGGCAATAAACAAAGAGCTGAGTAGGCATGAATCAAACAGTCAGCAGGCAATAACCATGGAACTCAGCTGTGAGGAATCATGCTGCTCAGCTGGCAATAATCAAGCAGCTGAGCAGGCAGGAATTACACAGCACAGCTGGCAATTGTCAAGCAGATGACAGGCAGGAATCATGCAGCTCAGCTGGCAATTGTCAAGCAGATGAGCAGACAGTAATCACGCAGCTCAGCAGGCCCTGATCACGTGACTGAGCATGCACTGTTCACCTGGCTGATCATACACTGATCACGTGATTGATCAAGCATTGATCACTTGGATATCATGCACTGATCACGTGGCTAATCATACACTGTTCACGTGTCTGACCATGCACTGATCACGTGGCTGATCATGCACTGAACACGTGATTGAACATGCACTTATCACGTGGCTGATCATGCAGTGATCACGCAGCTACCATGTACTGGTCACATGACTGATCATGCACTGATCACGTAATTGATCATGCACTGATCACCTGGCTTATCATGCATTCATCATGTGACTGATCATGTGCTGATCATGTTTGGTGTCACACACTGATCATGTGCATCTGGAGGCAATGAACAAAGAGCTGAGTAGGCAGGAATCAGTCAGCAGGCTATAATCATGGAACTCAGCTCTGAGAAATCATGCTGCTCAGCTGGAAATAATCAAGTAGATGAGCAGGCAGGAATTATGCAGCACAGGTGGCAATAGTCAAGGAGATGACAGGCAGGAATCGTACAGCTCAGCTGGCAATTGTCAAGCAGATGAGCAGACAGTAATCACGCAGCTCAGCAGGCCCTGATCACGTGACTGAGCATGCACTGTTCACGTCGCTGATCACACACCTATCATGTGAATGATCATGCACTGATCACGTGGCTCTCATGCACTGATCACGTGATTGCGCATGCACTGATCACGTAATTGTATGCACTGCTCACGTGGCTATCATGCACTGATCATGTGACTGATCATGCACTGATCACGTAGCTATCTTGCACTGATCACTTGGCTGATCATACACTCATCACGGGACTGATCGTGCACTGATCACGGCGCTATCATGCATTGACTACATGACTCCACATGCACTGATCAGGTGACTGATCATGCACTAAACACGTGGCTATCATTCACTGATCAGGTGGATATCATGCACTGATCACGTGGATGATCACACACGTATCACATGACTGATCATGCACTGATCACGTGGCTATCATGTACTGATCACGTGGCTGATCATGCAATGATCACGTAGCTACCATGTACTGGTCACGTGACGGATCATGCAATGATCACGTAATTGATCATGCACTGATCATGTGGCTGATCATGCACTGATCATGTGACTGATCAAGCACTGATCACGTGGCTATCATGCACTGCTAATGTGGCTGATCATGAAATGATCACGCAGCTACCATGTACTGGTCACGTGACTGATCATGCACTGATCATGTGGCTGATCAGGCACTGATCACGTGACTGATCATGCACTGATCACGTGGCTATCATGCACTGATCACTTGGCTGGTCATACACTGATCACGCAGCTACCATGTACTGGTCACGTGACTGATCATGCACTGATGATGTAATTGATCATGCACTGATCACGTGGCTATCATGCACTGATCACATGGCTGGTCATACACTGATCACGTGCCTGGTCATGCACAGATTACATGACTGATCATGCACTGATCACGTCACTGATCATGCACTGATCACGTGGCTATCATGCACTACTCACGTGGCTGATCATGCAATGATCATGTAGCTACCATGTACCGGTCACGTGACTGATCATACACCCATCAGGTGACTGATCATGCACTGATCACGTGGCTATCATGCACTGATCATGTGGCTGGTCATACACTGATCACCTGCCTGGTCATGCACAGATCACGTGACTAATCATGAACTGATCACCTGGCTGATCATGCACTGATCACGTGGCTATCATGCAATGATCACGTGGCTATCATGCACTGATCACGTGTCTGATCATGCACTGATACCATGACTGAGCATGGACTGGTCACATGACTATCATGTAATGATCACGTGACTTAATGGGGCTGACCATGTGACTGATCATGCGCTGAGCATGTTTGCTATCATACACTGATCATGTGCCTCTGGAGGCAATAAACAAAGAGCTGAGTAGGCATGAATCAAACAGTCAGCAGGCAATAATCATGGAACTCAGCTGTGAGGAATCATGCTGCTCAGCTGGCAATAATCAAGCAGCTGAGCAGGCAGGAATTACACAGCACAGCTGGCAATTGTCAAGCAGATGACAGGCAGGAATCATGCAGCTCAGCTGGCAATTGTCAAGCAGATGAGCAGACAGTAATCACGCAGCTCAGCAGGCCCTGATCACGTGACTGAGCATGCACTGTTCACCTGGCTGATCATACACTGATCACGTGATTGATCAAGCATTGATCACTTGGATATCATGCACTGATCACGTGGCTAATCATACACTGTTCACGTGTCTGACCATGCACTGATCACGTGGCTGATCATGCACTGAACACGTGATTGAACATGCACTTATCACGTGGCTGATCATGCAGTGATCACGCAGCTACCATGTACTGGTCACATGACTGATCATGCACTGATCACGTAATTGATCATGCACTGATCACCTGGCTTATCATGCATTCATCATGTGACTGATCATGTGCTGATCATGTTTGGTGTCACACACTGATCATGTGCATCTGGAGGCAAGGAACAAAGAGCTGAGTAGGCAGGAATCAGTCAGCAGGCTATAATCATGGAACTCAGCTCTGAGAAATCATGCTGCTCAGCTGGAAATAATCAAGTAGATGAGCAGGCAGGAATTATGCAGCACAGGTGGCAATAGTCAAGGAGATGACAGGCAGGAATCGTACAGCTCAGCTGGCAATTGTCAAGCAGATGAGCAGACAGTAATCACGCAGCTCAGCAGGCCCTGATCACGTGACTGAGCATGCACTGTTCACGTCGCTGATCACACACCTATCATGTGAATGATCATGCACTGATCACGTGGCTCTCATGCACTGATCACGTGATTGCGCATGCACTGATCACGTAATTGTATGCACTGCTCACGTGGCTATCATGCACTGATCATGTGACTGATCATGCACTGATCACGTAGCTATCTTGCACTGATCACTTGGCTGATCATACACTCATCACGGGACTGATCGTGCACTGATCACGGCGCTATCATGCATTGACTACATGACTCCACATGCACTGATCACGTGGATGATCATGCACTGATCACGTGACTATCATGCACTAATCACGTGGCTATCATTCACTGATCAGGTGGATATCATGCACTGATCACGTGGCTGATCACACACGTATCACATGACTGATCATGCACTGATCACGTGGCTATCATGTACTGATCATGTGGCTGATCATGCAATGATCACGTAGCTACCATGTACTTGTCACGTGACTGATCATGCAATGATCACGTAATTGATCATGCACTGATCATGTGGCTGATCATGCACTGATCACGTGACTGATCATGCACTGATCACGTGACTGATCAAGCACTGATCACGTGGCTATCATGCACTGCTAATGTGGCTGATCATGAAATGATCACGCAGCTACCATGTACTGGTCACGTGACTGATCATGCACTGATCATGTGGCTGATCAGGCACTGATCACGTGACTGATCATGCACTGATCACGTGGCTATCATGCACTGATCACTTGGCTGGTCATACACTGATCACGCAGCTACCATGTACTGGTCACGTGACTGATCATGCACTGATGATGTAATTGATCATGCACTGATCACGTGGCTATCATGCACTGATCACATGGCTGGTCATACACTGATCACGTGCCTGGTCATGCACAGATTACATGACTGATCATGCACTGATCACGTCACTGATCATGCACTGATCACGTGGCTATCATGCACTACTCACGTGGCTGATCATGCAATGATCATGTAGCTACCATGTACCGGTCACGTGACTGATCATACACCCATCAGGTGACTGATCATGCACTGATCACGTGGCTATCATGCACTGATCATGTGGCTGGTCATACACTGATCACCTGCCTGGTCATGCACAGATCACGTGACTAATCATGAACTGATCACGTAGCAATCATTCACTGATCACCTGGCTGATCATGCACTGATCACGTGGCTATCATGCAATGATCACGTGGCTATCATGCACTGATCACGTGTCTGATCATGCACTGATACCATGACTGAGCATGGACTGGTCACATGACTATCATGTAGTGATCACGTGACTTAATGGGGCTGACCATGTGACTGATCATGCGCTGAACATGTTTGCTATCATACACTGATCATGTGCCTCTGGAGGCAATAAACAAAGAGCTGAGTAGGCATGAATCAAACAGTCAGCAGGCAAAAATCATGGTACTCAGCTGTGAGGAATCATGCTGCTCAGCTGGCAATAATCAAGCAGCTGAGCAGGCAGGAATTACACAGCACAGCTGGCAATTGTCAAGCAGATGACAGGCAGGAATCATGCAGCTCAGCTGGCAATTGTCAAGCAGATGAGCAGACAGTAATCACGCAGCTCAGCAGGCCCTGATCACGTGACTGAGCATGCACTGTTCACCTGGCTGATCATACACTGATCACGTGATTGATCAAGCATTGATCACTTGGATATCATGCACTGATCACGTGGCTAATCATACACTGTTCACGTGTCTGACCATGCACTGATCACGTGGCTGATCATGCACTGAACACGTGATTGAACATGCACTTATCACGTGGCTGATCATGCAGTGATCACGCAGCTACCATGTACTGGTCACATGACTGATCATGCACTGATCACGTAATTGATCATGCACTGATCACCTGGCTTATCATGCATTCATCATGTGACTGATCATGTGCTGATCATGTTTGGTGTCACACACTGATCATGTGCATCTGGAGGCAATGAACAAAGAGCTGAGTAGGCAGGAATCAGTCAGCAGGCTATAATCATGGAACTCAGCTCTGAGAAATCATGCTGCTCAGCTGGAAATAATCAAGTAGATGAGCAGGCAGGAATTATGCAGCACAGGTGGCAATAGTCAAGGAGATGACAGGCAGGAATCGTACAGCTCAGCTGGCAATTGTCAAGCAGATGAGCAGACAGTAATCACGCAGCTCAGCAGGCCCTGATCACGTGACTGAGCATGCACTGTTCACGTCGCTGATCACACACCTATCATGTGAATGATCATGCACTGATCACGTGGCTCTCATGCACTGATCACGTGATTGCGCATGCACTGATCACGTAATTGTATGCACTGCTCACGTGGCTATCATGCACTGATCATGTGACTGATCATGCACTGATCACGTAGCTATCTTGCACTGATCACTTGGCTGATCATACACTCATCACGGGACTGATCGTACACTGATCACGGCGCTATCATGCATTGACTACATGACTCCACATGCACTGATCACGTGGATGATCATGCACTGATCACGTGACTATCATGCACTAATCACGTGGCTATCATTCACTGATCAGGTGGATATCATGCACTGATCACGTGGCTGATCACACACGTATCACATGACTGATCATGCACTGATCACGTGGCTATCATGTACTGATCACGTGGCTGATCATGCAATGATCACGTAGCTACCATGTACTGGTCACGTGACTGATCATGCAATGATCACGTAATTGATCATGCACTGATCATGTGGCTGATCATGCACTGATCACGTGACTGATCATGCACTGATCACGTGACTGATCAAGCACTGATCACGTGGCTATCATGCACTGCTAATGTGGCTGATCATGAAATGATCACGCAGCTACCACGTGCTGGTCACGTGACTGATCATGCACTGATCATGTGGCTGATCATGCACTGATCACTTGGCTGGTCATACACTGATCACGCAGCTACCATGTACTGGTCACGTGACTGATCATGCACTGATGATGTAATTGATCATGCACTGATCACGTGGCTATCATGCACTGATCACATGGCTGGTCATACACTGATCACGTGCCTGGTCATGCACAGATTACATGACTGATCATGCACTGATCACGTCACTGATCATGCACTGATCACGTGGCTATCATGCACTACTCACGTGGCTATCATGCAATGATCATGTAGCTACCATGTACCGGTCACGTGACTGATCATACACCCATCAGGTGACTGATCATGCACTGATCACGTGGCTATCATGCACTGATCATGTGGCTGGTCATACACTGATCACCTGCCTGGTCATGCACAGGTCACGTGACTAATCATGAACTGATCACGTAGCAATCATTCACTGATCACCTGGCTGATCATGCACTGATCACGTGGCTATCATGCAATGATCACGTGGCTATCATGCACTGATCACGTGTCTGATCATGCACTGATACCATGACTGAGCATGGACTGGTCACATGACTATCATGTAGTGATCACGTGACTTAATGGGGCTGACCATGTGACTGATCATGCGCTGAGCATGTTTGCTATCATACACTGATCATGTGCCTCTGGAGGCAATAAACAAAGAGCTGAGTAGGCATGAATCAAACAGTCAGCAGGCAATAATCATGGAACTCAGCTGTGAGGAATCATGCTGCTCAGCTGGCAATAATCAAGCAGCTGAGCAGGCAGGAATTACACAGCACAGCTGGCAATTGTCAAGCAGATGACAGGCAGGAATCATGCAGCTCAGCTGGCAATTGTCAAGCAGATGAGCAGACAGTAATCACGCAGCTCAGCAGGCCCTGATCACGTGACTGAGCATGCACTGTTCACCTGGCTGATCATACACTGATCACGTGATTGATCAAGCATTGATCACTTGGATATCATGCACTGATCACGTGGCTAATCATACACTGTTCACGTGTCTGACCATGCACTGATCACGTGGCTGATCATGCACTGAACACGTGATTGAACATGCACTTATCACGTGGCTGATCATGCAGTGATCACACAGCTACCATGTACTGGTCACATGACTGATCATGCACTGATCACGTAATTGATCATGCACTGATCACCTGGCTTATCATGCATTCATCATGTGACTGATCATGTGCTGATCATGTTTGGTGTCACACACTGATCATGTGCATCTGGAGGCAATGAACAAAGAGCTGAGTAGGCAGGAATCAGTCAGCAGGCTATAATCATGGAACTCAGCTCTGAGAAATCATGCTGCTCAGCTGAAAATAATCAAGTAGATGAGCAGGCAGGAATTATGCAGCACAGGTGGCAATAGTCAAGGAGATGACAGGCAGGAATCGTACAGCTCAGCTGGCAATTGTCAAGCAGATGAGCAGACAGTAATCACGCAGCTCAGCAGGCCCTGATCACGTGACTGAGCATGCACTGTTCACGTCGCTGATCACACACCTATCATGTGAATGATCATGCACTGATCACGTGGCTCTCATGCACTGAACACGTGGCTCTCATGCACTGATCACGTGATTTCGCATGCACTGATCACGTAATTGTATGCACTGCTCACGTGGCTATCATGCACTGATCATGTGACTGATCATGCACTGATCACGTAGCTATCTTGCACTGATCACTTGGCTGATCATACACTCATCACGGGACTGATCGTGCACTGATCACGGCGCTATCGTGCATTGACCACATGACTCCACATGCACTGATCACGTGGATGATCATGCACTGATCACGTGACTATCATGCACTAATCACGTGGCTATCATTCACTGATCAGGTGGATATCATGCACTGATCACGTGGCTGATCACACACGTATCACATGACTGATCATGCACTGATCACGTGGCTATCATGTACTGATCACGTGGCTGATCATGCAATGATCACGTAGCTACCATGTACTGGTCACGTGACTGATCATGCAATGATCACGTAATTGATCATGCACTGATCATGTGGCTGATCATGCACTGATCACGTGACTGATCATGCACTGATCACGTGACTGATCAAGCACTGATCACGTGGCTATCATGCACTGCTAATGTGGCTGATCATGAAATGATCATGCAGCTACCATGTACTGGTCACGTGACTGATCATGCACTGATCATGTGGCTGATCAGGCACTGATCATGTGACTGATCATGCACTGATCACGTGGCTATCATGCACTGATCACTTGGCTGGTCATACACTGATCACGCAGCTACCATGTACTGGTCACGTGACTGATCATGCACTGATCACGTGACTGATCATGCACTGATCACGTGGCTATCATGCACTGATCACATGGCTGGTCATACAGTGATCACGTGCCTGGTCATGCACAGATTACATGACTGATCATGCACTGATCACGTCACTGATCATGCACTGATCACGTGGCTATCATGCACTACTCACGTGGCTGATCATGCAATGATCATGTAGCTACCATGTACCGGTCACGTGACTGATCATACACCCATCAGGTGACTGATCATGCACTGATCACGTGGCTATCATGCACTGATCATGTGGCTGGTCATACACTGATCACCTGCCTGGTCATGCACAGATCACGTGACTAATCATGAACTGATCACGTAGCAATCATTCACTGATCACCTGGCTGATCATGCACTGATCACGTGGCTATCATGCAATGATCACGTGGCTATCATGCACTGATCACGTGTCTGATCATGCACTGATACCATGTCTGAGCATGGACTGGTCACATGACTATCATGTAGTGATCACGTGACTTAATGGGGCTGACCATGTGACTGATCATGCGCTGAGCATGTTTGCTATCATACACTGATCATGTGCCTCTGGAGGCAATAAACAAAGAGCTGAGTAGGCATGAATCAAACAGTCAGCAGGCAATAATCATGGAACTCAGCTGTGAGGAATCATGCTGCTCAGCTGGCAATAATCAAGCAGCTGAGCAGGCAGGAATTACACAGCACAGCTGGCAATTGTCAAGCAGATGACAGGCAGGAATCATGCAGCTCAGCTGGCAATTGTCAAGCAGATGAGCAGACAGTAATCACGCAGCTCAGCAGGCCCTGATCACGTGACTGAGCATGCACTGTTCACCTGGCTGATCATACACTGATCACATGATTGATCAAGCATTGATCACTTGGATATCATGCACTGATCACGTGGCTAATCATACACTGTTCACGTGTCTGACCATGCACTGATCACGTGGCTGATCATGCACTGAACACGTGATTGAACATGCACTTATCACGTGGCTGATCATGCAGTGATCACGCAGCTACCATGTACTGGTCACATGACTGATCATGCACTGATCACGTAATTGATCATGCACTGATCACCTGGCTTATCATGCATTCATCATGTGACTGATCATGTGCTGATCATGTTTGGTGTCACACACTGATCATGTGCATCTGGAGGCAATGAACAAAGAGCTGAGTAGGCAGGAATCAGTCAGCAGGCTATAATCATGGAACTCAGCTCTGAGAAATCATGCTGCTCAGCTGGAAATAATCAAGTAGATGAGCAGGCAGGAATTATGCAGCACAGGAGGCAATAGTCAAGGAGATGACAGGCAGGAATCGTACAGCTCAGCTGGCAATTGTCAAGCAGATGAGCAGACAGTAATCACGCAGCTCAGCAGGCCCTGATCACGTGACTGAGCATGCACTGTTCACGTCGCTGATCACACACCTATCATGTGAATGATCATGCACTGATCACGTGGCTCTCATGCACTGATCACGTGATTGCGCATGCACTGATCACGTAATTGTATGCACTGCTCACGTGGCTATCATGCACTGATCATGTGACTGATCATGCACTGATCACGTAGCTATCTTGCACTGATCACTTGGCTGATCATACACTCATCACGGGACTGATCGTGCACCGATCACGGCGCTATCATGCATTGACTACATGACTCCACATGCACTGATCACGTGGATGATCATGCACTGATCACGTGGCTATCATGCACTAATCATGTGGCTATCATTCACTGATCAGGTGGATATCATGCACTGATCACGTGGCTGATCACACACGTATCACATGACTGATCATGCACTGATCACGTGGCTATCATGTACTGATCACGTGGCTGATCATGCAATGATCACGTAGCTACCATGTACTGGTCATGTGACTGATCATTCAATGATCACGTAATTGATCATGCACTGATCACGTGACTGATGAAGCACTGATCACGTGGCTGATCATGCACTGCTAATGTGGCTGATCATGAAATGATCACGCAGCTACCATGTACTGGTCACGTGACTGATCATGCACTGATCATGTGGCTGATCAGGCACTGATCACGTGACTGATCATGCACTGATCACGTGACTGATCATGCACTGATCACGTGGCTATCATGCACTGATCACTTGGCTGGTCATACACTGATCACGCAGCTACCATGTACTGGTCACGTGACTGATCATGCACTGATGATGTAATTGATCATGCACTGATCACGTGGCTATCATGCACTGATCACATGGCTGGTCATACACTGATCACGTGCCTGGTCATGCACAGATTACATGACTGATCATGCACTCATCACGTCACTGATCATGCACTGATCACGTGGCTATCATGCACTACTCACCTGGCTGATAATGCAATGATCATGTAGCTACCATGTACCGGTCACGTGACTGATCATACACCCATCAGGTGACTGATCATGCACTGATCACGTGGCTATCATGCACTGATCATGTGGCTGGTCATACACTGATCACCTGCCTGGTCATGCACAGATCACGTGACTAATCATGAACTGATCACCTGGCTGATCATGCACTGATCACGTGGCTATCATGCAATGATCACGTGGCTATCATGCACTGATCACGTGTCTGATCATGCACTGATACCATGACTGAGCATGGACTGGTCACATGACTATCATGTAGTGATCACGTGACTTAATGGGGCTGACCATGTGACTGATCATGCGCTGAGCATGTTTGCTATCATACACTGATCATGTGCCTCTGGAGGCAATAAACAAAGAGCTGAGTAGGCATGAATCAAACAGTCAGCAGGCAATAATCATGGAACTCAGCTGTGAGGAATCATGCTGCTCAGCTGGCAATAATCAAGCAGCTGAGCAGGCAGGAATTACACAGCACAGCTGGCAATTGTCAAGCAGATGACAGGCAGGAATCATGCAGCTCAGCTGGCAATTGTCAAGCAGATGAGCAGACAGTAATCACGCAGCTCAGCAGGCCCTGATCACGTGACTGAGCATGCACTGTTCACCTGGCTGATCATACACTGATCACGTGATTGATCAAGCATTGATCACTTGGATATCATGCACTGATCACGTGGCCAATCATACACTGTTCACGTGTCTGACCATGCACTGATCACGTGGCTGATCATGCACTGAACACGTGATTGAACATGCACTTATCACGTGGCTGATCATGCAGTGATCACGCAGCTACCATGTACTGGTCACATGACTGATCATGCACTGATCACGTAATTGATCATGCACTGATCACCTGGCTTATCATGCATTCATCATGTGACTGATCATGTGCTGATCATGTTTGGTGTCACACACTGATCATGTGCATCTGGAGGCAATGAACAAAGAGCTGAGTAGGCAGGAATCAGTCAGCAGGCTATAATCATGGAACTCAGCTCTGAGAAATCATGCTGCTCAGCTGGAAATAATCAAGTAGATGAGCAGGCAGGAATTATGCAGCACAGGTGGCAATAGTCAAGGAGATGACAGGCAGGAATCGTACAGCTCAGCTGGCAATTGTCAAGCAGATGAGCAGACAGTAATCACACAGCTCAGCAGGCCCTGGTCACGTGACTGAGCATGCACTGTTCACGCCGCTGATCACACACCTATCATGTGAATGATCATGCACTGATCACGTGGCTCATGCACTGATCACGTGATTGCGCATGCACTGATCACGTAATTGTATGCACTGCTCACGTGGCTATCATGCACTGATCATGTGACTGATCATGCACTGATCACGTAGCTATCTTGCACTGATCACTTGGCTGATCATACACTCATCACGGGACTGATCGTTCACTGATCACGGCGCTATCAGGCATTGACAACATGACTCCACATGCACTGATCACGTGGATGATCATGCACTGATCACGTGACTATCATGCACTAATCACGTGGCTATCATTCACTGATCAGGTGGATATCATGCACTGATCACGTGGCTGATCACACACGTATCACATGACTGATCATGCACTGATCACGTGGCTATCATGTACTGATCACGTGGCTGATCATGCAATGATCACGTAGCTAACATGTACTGGTCACGTGACTGATCATGCAATGATCACGTAATTGATCATGCACTGATCATGTGGCTGATCATGCACTGATCACGTGACTGATCATTCACTGATCACGTGACTGATCAAGCACTGATCACGTGGCTATCATGCACTGCTAATGTGGCTGATCATGAAATGATCACGCAGCTACCATGTACTGGTCACGTGACTGATCATGCACTGATCATGTGGCTGATCAGGCACTGATCACGTGACTGATCATGCACTGATCACGTGGCTATCATGCACTGATCACTTGGCTGGTCATACACTGATCACGCAGCTACCATGTACTGGTCACGTGACTGATCATGCACTGATGATGTAATTGATCATGCACTGATCACGTGGCTATCATGCACTGATCACATGGCTGGTCATACACTGATCACGTGCCTGGTCATGCACAGATTACATGACTGATCATGCACTGATCACGTCACTGATCATGCACTGATCACGTGGCTATCATGCACTACTCACGTGGCTGATCATGCAATGATCATGTAGCTACCATGTACCGGTCACGTGACTGATCATACACCCATCAGGTGACTGATCATGCACTGATCACGTGGCTATCATGCACTGATCATGTGGCTGGTCATACACTGATCACCTGCCTGGTCATGCACAGATCACGTGACTAATCATGAACTGATCACGTAGCAATCATTCACTGATCACGTGATTGATCAAGCATTGATCACTTGGATATCATGCACTGATCACGTGGCTAATCATACACTGTTCACGTGTCTGACCATGCACTGATCACGTGGCTGATCATGCACTGAACACGTGATTGAACATGCACTTATCACGTGGCTGATCATGCAGTGATCACACAGCTACCATGTACTGGTCACATGACTGATCATGCACTGATCACGTAATTGATCATGCACTGATCACCTGGCTTATCATGCATTCATCATGTGACTGATCATGTGCTGATCATGTTTGGTGTCACACACTGATCATGTGCATCTGGAGGCAATGAACAAAGAGCTGAGTAGGCAGGAATCAGTCAGCAGGCTATAATCATGGAACTCAGCTCTGAGAAATCATGCTGCTCAGCTGAAAATAATCAAGTAGATGAGCAGGCAGGAATTATGCAGCACAGGTGGCAATAGTCAAGGAGATGACAGGCAGGAATCGTACAGCTCAGCTGGCAATTGTCAAGCAGATGAGCAGACAGTAATCACGCAGCTCAGCAGGCCCTGATCATATGACTGAGCATGCACTGTTCACGCCGCTGATCACACACCTATCATGTGAATGCTCATGCACTGATCACGTGGCTCTCATGCACTGATCACGTGATTGCGCATGCACTGATCACGTAATTGTATGCACTGCTCACGTGGCTATCATGCACTGATCATGTGACTGATCATGCACTGATCACGTAGCTATCTTGCACTGATCACTTGGCTGATCATACACTCATCACGGGACTGATCGTGCACTGATCACGGCGCTATCATGCATTGACTACATGACTCCACATGCACTGATCACGTGGATGATCATGCACTGATCACGTGACTATCATGCACTAATCACGTGGCTATCATTCACTGATCAGGTGGATATCATGCACTGATCACGTGGCTGATCACACACGTATCACATGACTGATCATGCACTGATAACGTGGCTATCATGTACTGATCACGTGGCTGATCATGCAATGATCACGTAGCTACCATGTACTGGTCACGTGACTGATCATGCAATGATCACGTAATTGATCATGCACTGATCATGTGGCTGATCATGCACTGATCACGTGACTGATCATGCACTGATCACGTGACTGATCAAGCACTGATCACGTGGCTATCATGCACTGCTAATGTGGCTGATCATGAAATGATCACGCAGCTACCATGTACTGGTCACGTGACTGATCATGCACTGATCATGTGGCTGATCAGGCACTGATCATGTGACTGATCATGCACTGATCACGTGGCTATCATGCACTGATCACTTGGCTGGTCATACACTGATCACGCAGCTACCATGTACTGGTCACGTGACTGATCATGCACTGATCACGTGACTGATCATGCACTGATCACGTGGCTATCATGCACTGATCACATGGCTGGTCATACACTGATCACGTGCCTGGTCATGCACAGATTACATGACTGATCATGCACTGATCACGTCACTGATCATGCACTGATCACGTGGCTATCATGCACTACTCACGTGGCTGATCATGCAATGATCATGTAGCTACCATGTACCGGTCACGTGACTGATCATACACCCATCAGGTGACTGATCATGCACTGATCACGTGGCTATCATGCACTGATCATGTGGCTGGTCATACACTGATCACCTGCCTGGTCATGCACAGATCACGTGACTAATCATGAACTGATCACGTAGCAATCATTCACTGATCACCTGGCTGATCATGCACTGATCACGTGGCTATCATGCAATGATCACGTGGCTATCATGCACTGATCACGTGTCTGATCATGCACTGATACCATGACTGAGCATGGACTGGTCACATGACTATCATGTAGTGATCACGTGACTTAATGGGGCTGACCATGTGACTGATCATGCGCTGAACATGTTTGCTATCATACACTGATCATGTGCCTCTGGAGGCAATAAACAAAGAGCTGAGTAGGCATGAATCAAACAGTCAGCAGGCAATAATCATGGAACTCAGCTGTGAGGAATCATGCTGCTCAGCTGGCAATAATCAAGCAGCTGAGCAGGCAGGAATTACACAGCACAGCTGGCAATTGTCAAGCAGATGACAGGCAGGAATCATGCAGCCCAGCTGGCAATTGTCAAGCAGATGAGCAGACAGTAATCACGCAGCTCAGCAGGCCCTGATCACGTGACTGAGCATGCACTGTTCACCTGGCTGATCATACACTGATCACGTGATTGATCAAGCATTGATCACTTGGATATCATGCACTGATCACGTGGCTAATCATACACTGTTCACGTGTCTGACCATGCACTGATCACGTGGCTGATCATGCACTGAACACGTGATTGAACATGCACTTATCACGTGGCTGATCATGCAGTGATCACGCAGCTACCATGTACTGGTCACATGACTGATCATGCACTGATCACGTAATTGATCATGCACTGATCACCTGGCTTATCATGCATTCATCATGTGACTGATCATGTGCTGATCATGTTTGGTGTCACACACTGATCATGTGCATCTGGAGGCAATGAACAAAGAGCTGAGTAGGCAGGAATCAGTCAGCAGGCTATAATCATGGAACTCAGCTCTGAGAAATCATGCTGCTCAGCTGGAAATAATCAAGTAGATGAGCAGGCAGGAATTATGCAGCACAGGTGGCAATAGTCAAGGAGATGACAGGCAGGAATCGTACAGCTCAGCTGGCAATTGTCAAGCAGATGAGCAGACAGTAATCACGCAGCTCAGCAGGCCCTGATCACGTGACTGAGCATGCACTGTTCACGCCGCTGATCACACACCTATCATGTGAATGATCATGCACTGATCACGTGGCTCTCATGCACTGATCACGTGATTGCGCATGCACTGATCACGTAATTGTATGCACTGCTCACGTGGCTATCATGCACTGATCATGTGACTGATCATGCACTGATCACGTAGCTATCTTGCACTGATCACTTGGCTGATCATACACTCATCACGGGACTGATCGTGCACTGATCACGGCGCTATCATGCATTGACTACATGACTCCACATGCACTGATCACGTGGATGATCATGCACTGATCACGTGACTATCATGCACTAATCACGTGGCTATCATTCACTGATCAGGTGGATATCATGCACTGATCACGTGGCTGATCACACACGTATCACATGACTGATCATGCACTGATCACGTGGCTATCATGTACTGATCACGTGGCTGATCATGCAATGATCACGTAGCTACCATGTACTGGTCACGTGACTGATCATGCAATGATCACGTAATTGATCATGCACTGATCATGTGGCTGATCATGCACTGATCACGTGACTGATCATGCACTGATCACGTGACTGATCAAGCACTGATCACGTGGCTATCATGCACTGCTAATGTGGCTGATCATGAAATGATCACGCAGCTACCATGTACTGGTCACGTGACTGATCATGCACTGATCATGTGGCTGATCAGGCACTGATCACGTGACTGATCATGCACTGATCATGTGACTGATCATGCACTGATCACGTGGCTATCATGCACTGATCACTTGGCTGGTCATACACTGATCACGCAGCTACCATGTACTGGTCACGTGACTGATCATGCACTGATGATGTAATTGATCATGCACTGATCACGTGGCTATCATGCACTGATCACATGGCTGGTCATACACTGATCACGTGCCTGGTCATGCACAGATTACATGACTGATCATGCACTGATCACGTCACTGATCATGCACTGATCACGTGGCTATCATGCACTACTCACGTGGCTATCATGCAATGATCATGTAGCTACCATGTACCGGTCACGTGACTGATCATACACCCATCAGGTGACTGATCATGCACTGATCACGTGGCTATCATGCACTGATCACGTGGCTGGTCATACACTGATCACCTGCCTGGTCATGCACAGGTCACGTGACTAATCATGAACTTATCACGTAGCAATCATTCACTGATCACCTGGCTGATCATGCACTGATCACGTGGCTATCATGCAATGATCACGTGGCTATCATGCACTGATCACGTGTCTGATCATGCACTGATACCATGACTGAGCATGGACTGGTCACATGACTATCATGTAATGATCACGTGACTTAATGGGGCTGACCATGTGACTGATCATGCGCTGAGCATGTTTGCTATCATACACTGATCATGTGCCTCTGGAGGCAATAAACAAAGAGCTGAGTAGGCATGAATCAAACAGTCAGCAGGCAATAATCATGGAACTCAGCTGTGAGGAATCATGCTGCTCAGCTGGCAATAATCAAGCAGCTGAGCAGGCAGGAATTACACAGCACAGCTGGCAATTGTCAAGCAGATGACAGGCAGGAATCATGCAGCTCAGCTGGCAATTGTCAAGCAGATGAGCAGACAGTAATCACGCAGCTCAGCAGGCCCTGATCACGTGACTGAGCATGCACTGTTCACCTGGCTGATCATACACTGATCACGTGATTGATCAAGCATTGATCACTTGGATATCATGCACTGATCACGTGGCTAATCATACACTGTTCACGTGTCTGACCATGCACTGATCACGTGGCTGATCATGCACTGAACACGTGATTGATCATGCACTTATCACGTGGCTGATCATGCAGTGATCACGCAGCTACCATGTACTGGTCACATGACTGATCATGCACTGATCACGTAATTGATCATGCACTGATCACCTGGCTTATCATGCATTCATCATGTGACTGATCATGTGCTGATCATGTTTGGTGTCACACACTGATCATGTGCATCTGGAGGCAATGAACAAAGAGCTGAGTAGGCAGGAATCAGTCAGCAGGCTATAATCATGGAACTCAGCTCTGAGAAATCATGCTGCTCAGCTGGAAATAATCAAGTAGATGAGCAGGCAGGAATTATGCAGCACAGGTGGCAATAGTCAAGGAGATGACAGGCAGGAATCGTACAGCTCAGCTGGCAATTGTCAAGCAGATGAGCAGACAGTAATCACGCAGCTCAGCAGGCCCTGATCACGTGACTGAGCATGCACTGTTCACGTCGCTGATCACACACCTATCATGTGAATGATCATGCACTGATCACGTGGCTCTCATGCACTGATCACGTGATTGCGCATGCACTGATCACGTAATTGTATGCACTGCTCACGTGGCTATCATGCACTGATCATGTGACTGATCATGCACTGATCACGTAGCTATCTTGCACTGATCACGTGGCTGATCATACACTCATCACGGGACTGATCGTGCACTGATCACGGCGCTATCATGCATTGACTACATGACTCCACATGCACTGATCACGTGGATGATCATGCACTGATCACGTGACTATCATGCACTAATCACGTGGCTATCATTCACTGATCAGGTGGATATCATGCACTGATCACGTGGCTGATCACACACGTATCACATGACTGATCATGCACTGATCACGTGGCTATCATGTACTGATCACGTGGCTGATCATGCAATGATCACGTAGCTACCATGTACTGGTCACGTGACTGATCATGCAATGATCACGTAACTGATCATGCACTGATCATGTGGCTGATCATGCACTGATCACGTGACTGATCATGCACTGATCACGTGACTGATCAAGCACTGATCACGTGGCTATCATGCACTGCTAATGTGGCTGATCATGAAATGATCACGCAGCTACCATGTACTGGTCACGTGACTGATCATGCACTGATCATGTGGCTGATCAGGCACTGATCACGTGACTGATCATGCACTGATCACGTGACTGATCATGCACTGATCACGTGGCTATCATGCACTGATCACTTGGCTGGTCATACACTGATCACGCAGCTACCATGTACTGGTCACGTGACTGATCATGCACTGATGATGTAATTGATCATGCACTGATCACGTGGCTATCAT
The DNA here is from genome assembly GCF_032452875.1 of Bos javanicus. Classification (NCBI taxonomy): domain Eukaryota; kingdom Metazoa; phylum Chordata; class Mammalia; order Artiodactyla; family Bovidae; genus Bos; species Bos javanicus. Next base: position 204,310 of record NW_026893975.1, read on the forward strand.
GCACTGATCACATGGCTGGTCATACACTGATCACGTGCCTGTTCATGCACAGATTACATGACTGATCATGCACTGATCACGTGACTGATCATGCACTGATCACGTGGCTATCATGCACTACTCACGTGGCTGATCATGCAATGATCATGTAGCTACCATGTACTGGTCACGTGACTGATCATACACCCATCAGGTGACTGATCATGCACTGATCACGTGGCTATCATGCACTGATCATGTGGCTGGTCATACACTGATCACCTGCCTGATCATGCACTGATCACGTGGCTGATCATGCAATGATCACGTGGCTATCATGCACTGATCACGTGGCTGATCATGCACTGATACCATGACTGAGCATGGACTGGTCACATGACTATCATGTAGTGATCACGTGACTTAATGGGGCTGATCATGTGACTGATCATGCGCTGAGCATGTTTGCTATCATACACTGATCATGTGCCTCTGGAGGCAATAAACAAAGAGCTGAGTAGGCATGAATCAAACAGTCAGCAGGCAATAATCATGGAACTCAGCTGTGAGGAATCATGCTGCTCAGCTGGCAATAATCAAGCAGCTGAGCAGGCAGGAATTACACAGCACAGCTGGCAATTGTCAAGCAGATGACAGGCAGGAATCATGCAGCTCAGCTGGCAATTGTCAAGCAGATGAGCAGACAGTAATCACGCAGCTCAGCAGGCCCTGATCACGTGACTGAGCATGCACTGTTCACCTGGCTGATCATACACTGATCACGTGATTGATCAAGCATTGATCACTTGGATATCATGCACTGATCACGTGGCTAATCATACACTGTTCACGTGTCTGACCATGCACTGATCACGTGGCTGATCATGCACTGAACACGTGATTGAACATGCACTGATCACGTGGCTGATCATGCAGTGATCACGCAGCTACCATGTACTGGTCACATGACTGATCATGCACTGATCACGTAATTGATCATGCACTGATCACCTGGCTTATCATGCATTGATCATGTGACTGATCATGTGCTGATCATGTTTGGTGTCACACACTGATCATGTGCATCTGGAGGCAATGAACAAAGAGCTGAGTAGGCAGGAATCAGTCAGCAGGCTATAATCATGGAACTCAGCTCTGAGAAATCATGCTGCTCAGCTGGAAATAATCAAGTAGATGAGCAGGCAGGAATTATGCAGCACAGGTGGCAATAGTCAAGGAGATGACAGGCAGGAATCGTACAGCTCAGCTGGCAATTGTCAAGCAGATGAGCAGACAGTAATCACGCAGCTCAGCAGGCCCTGATCACGTGACTGAGCATGCACTGTTCACGTGGCTGATCACACACCTATCATGTGAATGATCATGCACTGATCACGTGGCTATCATGCACTGATCACGTGATTGCGCATGCACTGATCACGTAATTGTATGCACTGCTCACGTGGCTATCATGCACTGATCATGTGACTGATCATGCACTGATCACGTAGCTATCATGCACTGATCACTTGGCTGATCATACACTCATCACGGGACTGATCGTGCACTGATCACGGCGCTATCATGCATTGACTACATGACTCCACATGTACTGATCTCGTGGATGATCATGCACTGATCAGGTGACTATCATGCACTAATCACGTGGCTATCATTCACTGATCAGGTGGATATCATGCACTGATCACGTGGCTGATCACACACGTATCACATGACTGATCATGCACTGATCACGTGGCTATCATGTACTGATCACGTGGCTGATCATGCAATGATCACGTAGCTACCATGTACTGGTCACGTGACTGATCATGCAATGATCACGTAATTTATCATGCACTGATCATGTGGCTGATCATGCACTGATCACGTGACTGATCATGCACTGATCACGTGACTGATCAAGCACTGATCACGTGGCTATCATGCACTGCTAATGTGGCTGATCATGAAATGATTACGCAGCTACCATGTACTGGTCACGTGACTGATCATGCACTGATCATGTGGCTGATCAGGCACTGATCACGTGACTGATCATGCACTTATCATGTGACTGATCATGCACTGATCACGTGGCTATCATGCACTGATCACGTGGCTGGTCATGCACTGATCACGCAGCTACCATGTACTGGTCACGTGACTGATCATGCACTGATGATGTAAATGATCATGCACTGATCACGTGGCTATCATGCACTGATCACATGGCTGGTCATACACTGATCACGTGCCTGGTCATGCACAGATTACATGACTGATCATGCACTGATCACGTCACTGATCATGCACTGATCACGTGGCTATCATGCACTACTCACGTGGCTGATCATGCAATGATCATGTAGCTACCATGTACCGGTCACGTGACTGATCATACACCCATCAGGTGACTGATCATGCACTGATCACGTGGCTGTCATGCACTGATCATGTGGCTGGTCATACACTGATCACCTGCCTGATCATGCACTGATCACGTGACTAATCATGAACTGATCACGTAGCAATCATGCACTGATCACCTGGCTGATCATGCACTGATCACGTGGCTATCATGCACTGATCACGTGGCTATCATGCACTGATCACGTGTCTGATCATGCACTGATACCATGACTGAGCATGGACTGATCACATGACTATCATGTAGTGATCACGTGACTTAATGGGCTGATCATGTGACTGATCATGCGCTGATCATGTTTGCTATCATACACTGATCATGTGCCTCTGGAGGCAATAAACAAAGAGCTGAGTAGGCATGAATCAAACAGTCAGCAGGCAATAATCATGGAACTCAGCTGTGAGGAATCATGCTGCTCAGCTGGCAATAATCAAGCAGCTGAGCAGGCAGGAATTATGCAGCACAGCTGGCAATTGTCAAGCAGATGACAGGCAGGAATCGTGCAGCTCAGCTGGCAATTGTCAAGCAGATGAGCAGACAGTAATCACGCAGCTCAGCAGGCCCTGATCACGTGACTGAGCATGCACTGTGGCTGATCACGTGGCTGATCACACACACTGATCATGTGAATGATCATGCACTGATCACGTGGCTATCATGCACTGATCACGTGATTGCGCATGCACTGATCACGTAATTGTATGCACTGCTGATCACGTGGCTATCATGCACTGATCACGTGTGACTGATCATGCACTGATCACGTGGCTGATCATGCACTGATCACTGATCACACTGATCACGCTGATCATGACACACATCACGGGACTGATCATGCACTGATCACGTGGCTATCATGCACTGATCACGTGGCTGATCATCACTGATCACGTATCATGCACTGATCACGTGGATGATCATGCACTGATCACGTAATGATCATGACTGATCACGTGCTGATCATGCACTGATCACGTGACTGATCATGCACTGATCACGTGTGATCATGCACTGATCATGGCTGATGATCACGCAGCTGATCATGATACTGCACTGATCACGTGACTGATCATGCACTGATCATGTGGCTGATCATGCACTGATCACGTGACTGATCATGCACTGATCACGTGACTGATCATGCACTGATCACGTGGCTATCATGCACTGATCACTTGGCTGGTCATACACTGATCACGCAGCTACCATGTACTGGTCACGTGACTGATCATGCACTGATCATGTAATTGATCATGCACTGATCACGTGGCTATCATGCACTGATCACATGGCTGGTCATACACTGATCACGTGCCTGGTCATGCACAGATTACATGACTGATCATGCACTGATCACGTAACTGATCATGCACTGATCACGTGGCTATCATGCACTACTCACGTGGCTGATCATGCAATGATCATGTATACACCCATCAGGTGACTGACCATGCACTGATCACGTGGCTATCATGCACTGATCATGTGGCTGATCATACACTGATCACCTGCCTGATCATGCACAGATCACGTGACTAATCATGAACTGATCACGTAGCAATCATTCACTGATCACCTGGCTGATCATGCACTGATCACGTGGCTATCATGCAATGATCACGTGGCTATCATGCACTGATCACGTGGCTGATCATGCACTGATACCATGACTGAGCATGGACTGATCACATGACTATCATGTAGTGATCACGTGACTTAATGGGGCTGATCATGTGACTGATCATGCGCTGATCATGTTTGCTATCATACACTGATCATGTGCCTCTGGAGGCAATAAACAAAGAGCTGAGTAGGCATGAATCATACAGTCAGCAGGCACTAATCATGGAACTCAGCTGTGAGGAATCATGCTGCTCAGCTGGCAATAATCAAGCAGCTGAGCAGGCAGGAATTACACAGCACAGCTGGCAATTTTCAAGCAGATGACAGGCAGGAATCATGCAGCTCAGCTGGCAATTGTCAAGCAGATGAGCAGACAGTAATCACGCAGCTCAGCAGGCCCTGATCACGTGACTGAGCATGCACTGTTCACGTGGCTGATCATACACTGATCACGTGATTGATCATGCACTGATCACTTGGATATCATGCACTGATCACGTGGCTGATCATACACTGTTGACGTGTCTGACCATGCACTGATCACGTGGCTGATCATGCACTGATCACGTGGCTGATCATGCACTGATCACGCAGCTACCATGTACTGGTCACATGACTGATCATGCACTGATCACGTAATTGATCATGCACTGATCACCTGGCTTATCATGCATTCATCATGTGACTGATCATGTGCTGATCATGTTTGGTGTCACACACTGATCATGTGCATCTGGAGGCAATGAACAAAGAGCTGAGTAGGCAGGAATCAGTCAGCAGGCTATAATCATGGAACTCAGCTCTGAGAAATCATGCTGCTCAGCTGGAAATAATCAAGTAGATGAGCAGGCAGGAATTATGCAGCACAGGTGGCAATAGTCAAGGAGATGACAGGCAGGAATCGTACAGCTCAGCTGGCAATTGTCAAGCAGATGAGCAGACAGTAATCACGCAGCTCAGCAGGCCCTGATCACGTGACTGAGCATGCACTGTTCACGTCGCTGATCACACACCTATCATGTGAATGATCATGCACTGATCACGTGGCTCTCATGCACTGATCACGTGATTGCGCATGCACTGATCACGTAATTGTATGCACTGATCACGTGGCTATCATGCACTGATCATGTGACTGATCATGCACTGATCACGTAGCTATCATGCACTGATCACTTGGCTGATCATACACTGATCACGGGACTGATCATGCACTGATCACGGCGCTATCATGCATTGACTACATGACTCCACATGCACTGATCACGTGGATGATCATGCACTGATCACGTGACTATCATGCACTAATCACGTGGCTATCATGCACTGATCAGGTGGATATCATGCACTGATCACGTGGCTGATCACACACGTATCACATGACTGATCATGCACTGATCACGTGGCTATCATGCACTGATCACGTGGCTGATCATGCAATGATCACGTAGCTACCATGTACTGGTCACGTGACTGATCATGCACTGATCACGTAATTGATCATGCACTGATCACGTGGCTGATCATGCACTGATCACGTGACTGATCATGCACTGATCACGTGACTGATCATGCACTGATCACGTGGCTATCATGCACTGATCACGTGGCTATCATGCACTGATCACGTGGCTGATCACACACGATCACGTGACTGATCATGCACTGATCACGTGGCTATCATGCACTGATCACGTGGCTGATCATGCACTGATCACGTAGCTATCATGCACTGATCACGTGACTGATCATGCACTGATCACGTAACTGATCATGCACTGATCACGTGGCTGATCATGCACTGATCACGTGACTGATCATGCACTGATCACGTGGCTGATCATGCACTGATCACGTGGCTATCATGCACTGATCACGTGGCTGATCATACACTGATCACGTGCTATCATGCACTGATCACGTGACTGATCATGCACTGATCACGTAATTGATCATGCACTGATCACGTGGCTATCATGCACTGATCACGTGGCTGATCATGCACTGATCACGTGCCTGGTCATGCACCGATCACATGACTGATCATGCACTGATCACGTGACTGATCATGCACTGATCACGTGGCTATCATGCACTATCACGTGGCTGATCATGCAATGATCATGTGCTGACACTGTCACATGACTGATCATGCACTGATCACGTGGCATCATGCACTGATCACGTGGCTGATCATGCACTGATCACGTGGCTATCATGCACTGATCACGTGGCTATCATGCACTGATCACGTGGCTGATCATGCACTGATCACATGACTGATCATGGACTGATCACGTGGCTATCATGCACTGATCACGTGACTGATCATGCACTGATCACGTGACTGATCATGCGCTGATCACGTGGCTATCATGCACTGATCACGTGATCTGATCATACACTGATCATGCCTGAGTAACATGGATCTGTCAGGCATGAATAATCATGCAACTCAGCAGCTGTGAGGAATCATGCTGCTCAGCTGGCAATAATCAAGCAGCTGAGCAGGCAGGAATTACACAGCACAGCTGGCAATTGTCAAGCAGATGACAGGCAGGAATCATGCAGCTCAGCTGGCAATTGTCAAGCAGATGAGCAGACAGTAATCACGCAGCTCAGCAGGCCCTGATCACGTGACTGAGCATGCACTGTTCACCTGGCTGATCATACACTGATCACGTGATTGATCATGCATTGATCACTTGGATATCATGCACTGATCACGTGGCTAATCATACACTGTTCACGTGTCTGACCATGCACTGATCACGTGGCTGATCATGCACTGAACACGTGATTGATCATGCACTTATCACGTGGCTGATCATGCACTGATCACGCAGCTACCATGTACTGGTCACATGACTGATCATGCACTGATCACGTAATTGATCATGCACTGATCACCTGGCTTATCATGCATTCATCATGTGACTGATCATGTGCTGATCATGTTTGGTGTCACACACTGATCATGTGCATCTGGAGGCAATGAACAAAGAGCTGAGTAGGCAGGAATCAGTCAGCAGGCTATAATCATGGAACTCAGCTCTGAGAAATCATGCTGCTCAGCTGGAAATAATCAAGTAGATGAGCAGGCAGGAATTATGCAGCACAGGTGGCAATAGTCAAGGAGATGACAGGCAGGAATCGTACAGCTCAGCTGGCAATTGTCAAGCAGATGAGCAGACAGTAATCACGCAGCTCAGCAGGCCCTGATCACGTGACTGAGCATGCACTGTTCACGTCGCTGATCACACACCTATCATGTGAATGATCATGCACTGATCACGTGGCTCTCATGCACTGATCACGTGATTGCGCATGCACTGATCACGTAATTGTATGCACTGCTCACGTGGCTATCATGCACTGATCATGTGACTGATCATGCACTGATCACGTAGCTATCTTGCACTGATCACTTGGCTGATCATACACTCATCACGGGACTGATCGTGCACTGATCACGGCGCTATCATGCATTGACTACATGACTCCACATGCACTGATCACGTGGATGATCATGCACTGATCACGTGACTATCATGCACTAATCACGTGGCTATCATGCACTGATCAGGTGGATATCATGCACTGATCACGTGGCTGATCACACACGTATCACATGACTGATCATGCACTGATCACGTGGCTATCATGTACTGATCACGTGGCTGATCATGCAATGATCACGTAGCTACCATGTACTGGTCACGTGACTGATCATGCAATGATCACGTAATTGATCATGCACTGATCATGTGGCTGATCATGCACTGATCACGTGACTGATCATGCACTGATCACGTGACTGATCATGCACTGATCACGTGGCTATCATGCACTGCTAATGTGGCTGATCATGAAATGATCACGCAGCTACCATGTACTGGTCACGTGACTGATCATGCACTGATCATGTGGCTGATCATGCACTGATCACGTGACTGATCATGCACTGATCACGTGACTGATCATGCACTGATCACGTGGCTATCATGCACTGATCACTTGGCTGGTCATACACTGATCACGCAGCTACCATGTACTGGTCACGTGACTGATCATGCACTGATCATGTAATTGATCATGCACTGATCACGTGGCTATCATGCACTGATCACATGGCTGGTCATACACTGATCACGTGCCTGGTCATGCACAGATTACATGACTGATCATGCACTGATCACGTCACTGATCATGCACTGATCACGTGGCTATCATGCACTACTCACGTGGCTGATCATGCAATGATCATGTAGCTACCATGTACCGGTCACGTGACTGATCATACACCCATCAGGTGACTGATCATGCACTGATCACGTGGCTATCATGCACTGATCATGTGGCTGGTCATACACTGATCACCTGCCTGGTCATGCACAGATCACGTGACTAATCATGAACTGATCACGTAGCAATCATTCACTGATCACCTGGCTGATCATGCACTGATCACGTGGCTATCATGCAATGATCACGTGGCTATCATGCACTGATCACGTGTCTGATCATGCACTGATACCATGACTGAGCATGGACTGATCACATGACTATCATGTAGTGATCACGTGACTTAATGGGGCTGATCATGTGACTGATCATGCGCTGATCATGTTTGCTATCATACACTGATCATGTGCCTCTGGAGGCAATAAACAAAGAGCTGAGTAGGCATGAATCAAACAGTCAGCAGGCAATAATCATGGAACTCAGCTGTGAGGAATCATGCTGCTCAGCTGGCAATAATCAAGCAGCTGAGCAGGCAGGAATTACACAGCACAGCTGGCAATTGTCAAGCAGATGACAGGCAGGAATCATGCAGCTCAGCTGGCAATTGTCAAGCAGATGAGCAGACAGTAATCACGCAGCTCAGCAGGCCCTGATCACGTGACTGAGCATGCACTGTTCACCTGGCTGATCATACACTGATCACGTGATTGATCATGCACTGATCACTTGGATATCATGCACTGATCACGTGGCTGATCATACACTGTTCACGTGTCTGACCATGCACTGATCACGTGGCTGATCATGCACTGAACACGTGATTGATCATGCACTTATCACGTGGCTGATCATGCACTGATCACGCAGCTACCATGTACTGGTCACATGACTGATCATGCACTGATCACGTAATTGATCATGCACTGATCACCTGGCTTATCATGCATTCATCATGTGACTGATCATGTGCTGATCATGTTTGGTGTCACACACTGATCATGTGCATCTGGAGGCAATGAACAAAGAGCTGAGTAGGCAGGAATCAGTCAGCAGGCTATAATCATGGAACTCAGCTCTGAGAAATCATGCTGCTCAGCTGGAAATAATCAAGTAGATGAGCAGGCAGGAATTATGCAGCACAGGTGGCAATAGTCAAGGAGATGACAGGCAGGAATCGTACAGCTCAGCTGGCAATTGTCAAGCAGATGAGCAGACAGTAATCACGCAGCTCAGCAGGCCCTGATCACGTGACTGAGCATGCACTGTTCACGTCGCTGATCACACACCTATCATGTGAATGATCATGCACTGATCACGTGGCTCATGCACTGATCACGTGATTGCGCATGCACTGATCACGTAATTGTATGCACTGCTCACGTGGCTATCATGCACTGATCATGTGACTGATCATGCACTGATCACGTAGCTATCATGCACTGATCACTTGGCTGATCATACACTCATCACGGGACTGATCATGCACTGATCACGGCGCTATCATGCATTGATCACATGACTCCACATGCACTGATCACGTGGATGATCATGCACTGATCACGTGACTATCATGCACTAATCACGTGGCTATCATGCACTGATCAGGTGGATATCATGCACTGATCACGTGGCTGATCACACACGTATCACATGACTGATCATGCACTGATCACGTGGCTATCATGTACTGATCACGTGGCTGATCATGCAATGATCACGTAGCTACCATGTACTGGTCACGTGACTGATCATGCAATGATCACGTAATTGATCATGCACTGATCATGTGGCTGATCATGCACTGATCACGTGACTGATCATGCACTGATCACGTGACTGATCATGCACTGATCACGTGGCTATCATGCACTGCTAATGTGGCTGATCATGAAATGATCACGCAGCTACCATGTACTGGTCACGTGACTGATCATGCACTGATCATGTGGCTGATCATGCACTGATCACGTGACTGATCATGCACTGATCACGTGGCTATCATGCACTGATCACTTGGCTGGTCATACACTGATCACGCAGCTACCATGTACTGGTCACGTGACTGATCATGCACTGATCATGTAATTGATCATGCACTGATCACGTGGCTATCATGCACTGATCACATGGCTGGTCATACACTGATCACGTGCCTGATCATGCACTGATCACGTGACTGATCATGCACTGATCACGTGGCTATCATGCACTGATCACGTGGCTGATCATGCAATGATCATGTAGCTACCATGTACTGATCACGTGACTGATCATACACTGATCAGGTGACTGATCATGCACTGATCACGTGGCTATCATGCACTGATCATGTGGCTGATCATTCACTGATCACCTGCCTGGTCATGCACAGATCACGTGACTAATCATGAACTGATCACGTAGCAATCATTCACTGATCACCTGGCTGATCATGCACTGATCACGTGGCTATCATGCAATGATCACGTGGCTATCATGCACTGATCACGTGGCTGATCATGCACTGATACCATGACTGAGCATGGACTGATCACATGACTATCATGTAGTGATCACGTGACTTAATGGGGCTGATCATGTGACTGATCATGCGCTGATCATGTTTGCTATCATACACTGATCATGTGCCTCTGGAGGCAATAAACAAAGAGCTGAGTAGGCATGAATCAAACAGTCAGCAGGCAATAATCATGGAACTCAGCTGTGAGGAATCATGCTGCTCAGCTGGCAATAATCAAGCAGCTGAGCAGGCAGGAATTACACAGCACAGCTGGCAATTGTCAAGCAGATGACAGGCAGGAATCATGCAGCTCAGCTGGCAATTGTCAAGCAGATGAGCAGACAGTAATCACGCAGCTCAGCAGGCCCTGATCACGTGACTGAGCATGCACTGTTCACGTGGCTGATCATACACTGATCACGTGATTGATCATGCACTGATCACTTGGATATCATGCACTGATCACGTGGCTGATCATACACTGTTCACGTGTCTGACCATGCACTGATCACGTGGCTGATCATGCACTGAACACGTGATTGATCATGCACTGATCACGTGGCTGATCATGCACTGATCACGCAGCTACCATGTACTGGTCACATGACTGATCATGCACTGATCACGTAATTGATCATGCACTGATCACCTGGCTTATCATGCATTCATCATGTGACTGATCATGTGCTGATCATGTTTGGTGTCACACACTGATCATGTGCATCTGGAGGCAATGAACAAAGAGCTGAGTAGGCAGGAATCAGTCAGCAGGCTATAATCATGGAACTCAGCTCTGAGAAATCATGCTGCTCAGCTGGAAATAATCAAGTAGATGAGCAGGCAGGAATTATGCAGCACAGGTGGCAATAGTCAAGGAGATGACAGGCAGGAATCGTACAGCTCAGCTGGCAATTGTCAAGCAGATGAGCAGACAGTAATCACGCAGCTCAGCAGGCCCTGATCACGTGACTGAGCATGCACTGTTCACGTGGCTGATCATACACTGATCACGTGATTGATCATGCACTGATCACGTGGCTATCATGCACTGATCACGTGGCTGATCATGCACTGATCACGTGTCTGATCATGCACTGATCACGTGGCTGATCATGCACTGATCACGTGACTGATCATGCACTGATCACGTGGCTGATCATGCACTGATCACGTGGCTATCATGCACTGATCACGTGACTGATCATGCACTGATCACGTGACTGATCATGCACTGATCACGTGGCTTATCATGCACTGATCATGTGACTGATCATGTGCTGATCATGTTTGGATCACACACTGATCATGTGCATCTGGAGGCAATGAACAAAGAGCTGAGTAGGCAGGAATCAGTCAGCAGGCTATAATCATGGAACTCAGCTCTGAGAAATCATGCTGCTCAGCTGGCAATAATCAAGCAGATGAGCAGGCAGGAATTATGCAGCACAGGTGGCAATTGTCAAGCAGATGACAGGCAGGAATCGTGCAGCTCAGCTGGCAATTGTCAAGCAGATGAGCAGACAGTAATCACGCAGCTCAGCAGGCCCTGATCACGTGACTGAGCATGCACTGTTCACGTGGCTGATCATACACTGATCACGTGACTGATCATGCACTGATCACGTGGCTATCATGCACTGATCACGTGACTGATCATGCACTGATCACGCAATTGATCATGCACTGATCACGTGGCTGATCATGCACTGATCACGTGACTGATCATGCACTGATCACGTGGCTATCATGCACTGATCACGTGGCTGATCATGCACTGATCACGGGACTGATCATGCACTGATCACGCTATCATGCACTGACACATGACTGACATGCACTGATCACGTGGATGATCATGCACTGATCACGTGACTATCATGCACTGATCACGTGGCTATCATGCACTGATCACGTGGATCATGCACTGATCACGTGGCTGATCATGCACTGATCACGTGACTGATCATGCACTGATCACGTGGCTATCATGCACTGATCACGTGGCTGATCATGCACTGATCACGTAGCTACCATGCACTGATCACGTGACTGATCATGCACTGATCACGTAATTGATCATGCACTGATCACGTGGCTGATCATGCACTGATCACGTGACTGATCATGCACTGATCACGTGACTGATCATGCACTGATCACGTGGCTATCATGCACTGATCACGTGGCTGATCATGCACTGATCACGCAAATCATGCACTGATCACGTGACTGATCATGCACTGATCACGTGGCTGATCATGCACTGATCACGTGACTGATCATGCACTGATCACGTGGCTATCATGCACTGATCACGTGGCTGATCATGCACTGATCACGTAGCTATCATGCACTGATCACGTGACTGATCATGCACTGATCACGTGATTGATCATGCACTGATCACGTGGCTATCATGCACTGATCACATGGCTGATCATGCACTGATCACGTGGCTGATCATGCACTGATCACATGACTGATCATGCACTGATCACGTGGCTATCATGCACTGATCACGTGGCTGATCATGCACTGATCACGTAGCTATCATGCACTGGTCACGTGACTGATCATGCACTGATCACGTGACTGATCATGCACTGATCACGTGACTGATCATGCACTGATCACGTGGCTATCATGCACTGATCACGTGGCTGATCATGCAATGATCACGCAGCTATCATGCACTGATCACGTGACTGATCATGCACTGATCACGTGGCTGATCATGCACTGATCACGTGACTGATCATGCACTGATCACGTGGCTATCATGCACTGATCACGTGGCTGATCATGCACTGATCACGCAGCTACCATGTACTGGTCACGTGACTGATCATGCACTGATCACGTAATTGATCATGCACTGATCACGTGGCTATCATGCACTGATCACATGGCTGATCATACACTGATCACGTGCCTGGTCATGCACTGATCACATGACTGATCATGCACTGATCACGTGACTGATCATGCACTGATCACGTGGCTATCATGCACTACTCACGTGGCTGATCATGCAATGATCATGTAGCTACCATGTACTGGTCACGTGACTGATCATACACCCATCAGGTGACTGATCATGCACTGATCACGTGGCTATCATGCACTGATCACGTGGCTGATCATACACTGATCACGTGCCTGGTCATGCACTGATCACGTGACTAATCATGCACTGATCACGTAGCAATCATGCACTGATCACGTGGCTGATCATGCACTGATCACGTGGCTATCATGCACTGATCACGTGGCTATCATGCACTGATCACGTGGCTGATCATGCACTGATACCGTGACTGAGCATGTACTGATCACATGACTATCATGTAGTGATCACGTGACTTAATGGCGCTGATCATGTGACTGATCATGCGCTGATCATGTTTGCTATCATACACTGATCATGTGCCTCTGGAGGCAATAAACAAAGAGCTGAGTAGGCATGAATCAAACAGTCAGCAGGCAATAATCATGGAACTCAGCTGTGAGGAATCATGCTGCTCAGCTGGCAATAATCAAGCAGCTGAGCAGGCAGGAATTACACAGCACAGCTGGCAATTGTCAAGCAGATGACAGGCAGGAATCATGCAGCTCAGCTGGCAATTGTCAAGCAGATGAGCAGACAGTAATCACGCAGCTCAGCAGGCCCTGATCACGTGACTGAGCATGCACTGTTCACGTGGCTGATCATACACTGATCACGTGATTGATCATGCACTGATCACTTGGATATCATGCACTGATCACGTGGCTGATCATACACTGTTCACGTGTCTGATCATGCACTGATCACGTGGCTGATCATGCACTGATCACGTGACTGATCATGCACTGATCACGTGGCTGATCATGCACTGATCACGCAGCTACCATGTACTGGTCACATGACTGATCATGCACTGATCACGTAATTGATCATGCACTGATCACCTGGCTTATCATGCATTGATCATGTGACTGATCATGTGCTGATCATGTTTGGTGTCACACACTGATCATGTGCATCTGGAGGCAATGAACAAAGAGCTGAGTAGGCAGGAATCAGTCAGCAGGCTATAATCATGGAACTCAGCTCTGAGAAATCATGCTGCTCAGCTGGAAATAATCAAGTAGATGAGCAGGCAGGAATTATGCAGCACAGGTGGCAATAGTCAAGGAGATGACAGGCAGGAATCGTACAGCTCAGCTGGCAATTGTCAAGCAGATGAGCAGACAGTAATCACGCAGCTCAGCAGGCCCTGATCACGTGACTGAGCATGCACTGTTCACGTGGCTGATCACACACTATCACGTGAATGATCATGCACTGATCACGTGGCTCTCATGCACTGATCACGTGATTGATCATGCACTGATCACGTGATTGTATGCACTGATCACGTGGCTATCATGCACTGATCACGTGACTGATCATGCACTGATCACGTGGCTATCATGCACTGATCACGTGGCTGATCATGCACTGATCACGGGACTGATCATGCACTGATCACGGCGCTATCATGCACTGACTACATGACTGACATGCACTGATCACGTGGATGATCATGCACTGATCACGTGACTATCATGCACTGATCACGTGGCTGATCATGCACTGATCACGTGGATATCATGCACTGATCACGTGGCTGATCACACACTGATCACGTGACTGATCATGCACTGATCACGTGGCTATCATGCACTGATCACGTGGCTGATCATGCACTGATCACGTGGCTATCATGCACTGATCACGTGACTGATCATGCACTGATCACGTAATTGATCATGCACTGATCACGTGGCTGATCATGCACTGATCACGTGACTGATCATGCACTGATCACGTGGCTATCATGCACTATCACGTGGCTGATCATGCAATGATCATGTAGCTACCATGTACTGGTCACGTGACTGATCATGCACTGATCACGTGACTGATCATGCACTGATCACGTGGCTATCATGCACTGATCACGTGGCTGATCATACACTGATCACGTGCCTGATCATGCACTGATCACGTGACTGATCATGCACTGATCACGTAGCAATCATGCACTGATCACCTGGCTGATCATGCACTGATCACGTGGCTGATCATGCACTGATCACGTGGCTATCATGCACTGATCACGTGGCTGATCATGCACTGATACCGTGACTGAGCATGGACTGATCACATGACTATCATGTAGTGATCACGTGACTTAATGGCGCTGATCATGTGACTGATCATGCGCTGATCATGTTTGCTATCATACACTGATCATGTGCCTCTGGAGGC
Source organism: Bos javanicus (assembly GCF_032452875.1). NCBI lineage: Eukaryota > Metazoa > Chordata > Mammalia > Artiodactyla > Bovidae > Bos > Bos javanicus. The sequence continues at coordinate 220,384 of NW_026893975.1, forward strand.
AATAAACAAAGAGCTGAGTAGGCATGAATCAAACAGTCAGCAGGCAATAATCATGGAACTCAGCTGTGAGGAATCATGCTGCTCAGCTGGCAATAATCAAGCAGCTGAGCAGGCAGGAATTACGCAGCACAGCTGGCAATTGTCAAGCAGATGACAGGCAGGAATCATGCAGCTCAGCTGGCAATTGTCAAGCAGATGAGCAGACAGTAATCACGCAGCTCAGCAGGCCCTGATCACGTGACTGAGCATGCACTGTTCACGTGGCTGATCATACACTGATCACGTGATTGATCATGCACTGATCACTTGGATATCATGCACTGATCACGTGGCTGATCATACACTGTTCACGTGTCTGACCATGCACTGATCACGTGGCTGATCATGCACTGATCACGTGACTGATCATGCACTGATCACGTGGCTGATCATGCACTGATCACGTGGCTACATGCACTGGTCACGTGACTGATCATGCACTGATCACGTGAATGATCATGCACTGATCACCTGGCTTATCATGCACTGATCATGTGACTGATCATGTGCTGATCATGTTTGGTGTCACACACTGATCATGTGCATCTGGAGGCAATGAACAAAGAGCTGAGTAGGCAGGAATCAGTCAGCAGGCTATAATCATGGAACTCAGCTCTGAGAAATCATGCTGCTCAGCTGGAAATAATCAAGTAGATGAGCAGGCAGGAATTATGCAGCACAGGTGGCAATAGTCAAGGAGATGACAGGCAGGAATCGTACAGCTCAGCTGGCAATTGTCAAGCAGATGAGCAGACAGTAATCACGCAGCTCAGCATGCACTGATCACGTGACTGAGCATGCACTGATCACGTGGCTGATCACACACCTATCACGTGACTGATCATGCACTGATCACGTGGCTATCATGCACTGATCACGTGATTGATCATGCACTGATCACGTAATGTCATGCACTGATCACGTGGCTATCATGCACTGATCACGTGACTGATCATGCACTGATCACGTGGCTATCATGCACTGATCACGTGGCTGATCATACACTGATCACGGGACTGATCATGCACTGATCACGGCGCTATCATGCACTGACTACATGACTGATCATGCACTGATCACGTGGCTGATCATGCACTGATCACGTGACTGATCATGCACTGATCACGTGGCTATCATGCACTGATCACGTGGATGATCATGCACTGATCACGTGACTGATCATGCACTGATCACGTGGCTATCATGCACTATCACGTGGCTGATCATGCAATGATCACGTAGCTACCATGTACTGGTCACGTGACTGATCATGCACTGATCACGTGACTGATCATGCACTGATCACGTGGCTATCATGCACTGATCATGTGGCTGATCATGCACTGATCACGTGCCTGATCATGCACTGATCACGTGACTGATCATGCACTGATCACGTAGCAATCATGCACTGATCACGTGGCTGATCATGCACTGATCACGTGGCTATCATGCACTGATCACGTGGCTATCATGCACTGATCACGTGGCTGATCATGCACTGATACCATGACTGAGCATGGACTGATCACATGACTATCATGTAGTGATCACGTGACTTAATGGCGCTGATCATGTGACTGATCATGCGCTGATCATGTTTGCTATCATACACTGATCATGTGCCTCTGGAGGCAATAAACAAAGAGCTGAGTAGGCATGAATCAAACAGTCAGCAGGCAATAATCATGGAACTCAGCTGTGAGGAATCATGCTGCTCAGCTGGCAATAATCAAGCAGCTGAGCAGGCAGGAATTACACAGCACAGCTGGCAATTGTCAAGCAGATGACAGGCAGGAATCATGCAGCTCAGCTGGCAATTGTCAAGCAGATGAGCAGACAGTAATCACGCAGCTCAGCAGGCCCTGATCACGTGACTGAGCATGCACTGTTCACGTGGCTGATCATACACTGATCACGTGATTGATCATGCACTGATCACTTGGATATCATGCACTGATCACGTGGCTGATCATACACTGTTCACGTGTCTGACCATGCACTGATCACGTGGCTGATCATGCACTGATCACGTGACTGATCATGCACTGATCACGTGGCTGATCATGCACTGATCACGCAGCTACCATGCACTGGTCACATGACTGATCATGCACTGATCACGTAATTGATCATGCACTGATCACCTGGCTTATCATGCATTGATCATGTGACTGATCATGTGCTGATCATGTTTGGTGTCACACACTGATCATGTGCATCTGGAGGCAATGAACAAAGAGCTGAGTAGGCAGGAATCAGTCAGCAGGCTATAATCATGGAACTCAGCTCTGAGAAATCATGCTGCTCAGCTGGAAATAATCAAGTAGATGAGCAGGCAGGAATTATGCAGCACAGGTGGCAATAGTCAAGGAGATGACAGGCAGGAATCGTACAGCTCAGCTGGCAATTGTCAAGCAGATGAGCAGACAGTAATCACGCAGCTCAGCAGGCCCTGATCACGTGACTGAGCATGCACTGTTCACGTGGCTGATCACACACTATCACGTGACTGATCATGCACTGATCACGTGGCTATCATGCACTGATCACGTGATTGATCATGCACTGATCACGTAATTGTCATGCACTGATCACGTGGCTATCATGCACTGATCATGTGACTGATCATGCACTGATCACGTGGCTATCATGCACTGATCACGTGGCTGATCATACACTCATCACGGGACTGATCGTGCACTGATCACGGCGCTATCAGGCATTGACTACATGACTCCACATGCACTGATCACGTGGATGATCATGCACTGATCACGTGACTATCATGCACTAATCACGTGGCTATCATTCACTGATCAGGTGGATATCATGCACTGATCACGTGGCTGATCACACACGTATCACATGACTGATCATGCACTGATCACGTGGCTATCATGTACTGATCACGTGGCTGATCATGCAATGATCACGTAGCTACCATGAACTGGTCAGGTGACTGATCATGCAATGATCACGTAATTGATCATGCACTGATCACGTGGCTGATCATGCACTGATCACGTGACTGATCATGCACTGATCACGTGGCTATCATGCACTACTCACGTGGCTGATCATGCAATGATCATGTAGCTACCATGTACCGGTCACGTGACTGATCATGCACCCATCAGGTGACTGATCATGCACTGATCACGTGGCTATCATGCACTGATCATGTGGCTGGTCATACACTGATCACCTGCCTGGTCATGCACTGATCACGTGACTAATCATGAACTGATCACGTAGCAATCATTCACTGATCACCTGGCTGATCATGCACTGATCACGTGGCTATCATGCAATGATCACGTGGCTATCATGCACTGATCACGTGTCTGATCATGCACTGATACCATGACTGAGCATGGACTGGTCACATGACTATCATGTAGTGATCACGTGACTTAATGGGGCTGACCATGTGACTGATCATGCGCTGAACATGTTTGCTATCATACACTGATCATGTGCCTCTGGAGGCAATAAACAAAGAGCTGAGTAGGCATGAATCAAACAGTCAGCAGGCAATAATCATGGAACTCAGCTGTGAGGAATCATGCTGCTCAGCTGGCAATAATCAAGCAGCTGAGCAGGCAGGAATTACACAGCACAGCTGGCAATTGTCAAGCAGATGACAGGCAGGAATCATGCAGCTCAGCTGGCAATTGTCAAGCAGATGAGCAGACAGTAATCACGCAGCTCAGCAGGCCCTGATCACGTGACTGAGCATGCACTGTTCACCTGGCTGATCATACACTGATCACGTGATTGATCAAGCATTGATCACTTGGATATCATGCACTGATCACGTGGCTGATCATACACTGTTCACGTGTCTGACCATGCACTGATCACGTGGCTGATCATGCACTGAACACGTGATTGAACATGCACTTATCACGTGGCTGATCATGCAGTGATCACGCAGCTACCATGTACTGGTCACATGACTGATCATGCACTGATCACGTAATTGATCATGCACTGATCACCTGGCTTATCATGCATTCATCATGTGACTGATCATGTGCTGATCATGTTTGGTGTCACACACTGATCATGTGCATCTGGAGGCAATGAACAAAGAGCTGAGTAGGCAGGAATCAGTCAGCAGGCTATAATCATGGAACTCAGCTGTGAGAAATCATGCTGCTCAGCTGGCAATAATCAAGTAGATGAGCAGGCAGGAATTATGCAGCACAGGTGGCAATAGTCAAGGAGATGACAGGCAGGAATCGTACAGCTCAGCTGGCAATTGTCAAGCAGATGAGCACACAGTAATCACGCAGCTCAGCAGGCCCTGATCACGTGACTGAGCATGCACTGTTCACGTCGCTGATCACACACTATCATGTGAATGATCATGCACTGATCACGTGTCTCTCATGCACTGATCACGTGATTGCGCATGCACTGATCACGTAATTGTATGCACTGCTCACGTGGCTATCATGCACTGATCATGTGACTGATCATGCACTGATCACGTGGCTATCTTGCACTGATCACTTGGCTGATCATACACTCATCACGGGACTGATCATGCACTGATCACGTCGCTATCATGCATTGACTACATGACTCCACATGCACTGATCACGTGGATGATCATGCACTGATCACGTGACTATCATGCACTAATCACGTGGCTATCATTCACTGATCAGGTGGATATCATGCACTGATCACGTGGCTGATCACACACGATCACATGACTGATCATGCACTGATCACGTGGCTATCATGTACTGATCACGTGGCTGATCATGCAATGATCACGTAGCTACCATGTACTGGTCACGTGACTGATCATGCAATGATCACGTATTGATCATGCACTGATCATGTGGCTGATCATGCACTGATCACGTGACTGATCATGCACTGATCACGTGACTGATCAAGCACTGATCACGTGGCTATCATGCACTGCTAATGTGGCTGATCATGAAATGATCACGCAGCTATCATGCACTGGTCACGTGACTGATCATGCACTGATCATGTGGCTGATCAGGCACTGATCACGTGACTGATCATGCACTGATCACTTGGCTGGTCATGCACTGATCACGCAGCTACCATGTACTGGTCACGTGACTGATCATGCACTGATGATGTAATTGATCATGCACTGATCACGTGGCTATCATGCACTGATCACATGGCTGGTCATACACTGATCACGTGCCTGATCATGCACAGATCACATGACTGATCATGCACTGATCACGTCACTGATCATGCACTGATCACGTGGCTATCATGCACTACTCACGTGGCTGATCATGCAATGATCATGTAGCTACCATGTACTGGTCACGTGACTGATCATACACCCATCAGGTGACTGATCATGCACTGATCACGTGGCTATCATGCACTGATCATGTGGCTGGTCATACACTGATCACCTGCCTGGTCATGCACAGATCACGTGACTAATCATGAACTGATCACGTAGCAATCATTCACTGATCACCTGGCTGATCATGCACTGATCACGTGGCTATCATGCAATGATCACGTGGCTATCATGCACTGATCACGTGTCTGATCATGCACTGATACCATGACTGAGCATGGACTGGTCACATGACTATCATGTAGTGATCACGTGACTTAATGGGGCTGACCATGTGACTGATCATGCGCTGAGCATGTTTGCTATCATACACTGATCATGTGCCTCTGGAGGCAATAAACAAAGAGCTGAGTAGGCATGAATCAAACAGTCAGCAGGCAATAATCATGGAACTCAGCTGTGAGGAATCATGCTGCTCAGCTGGCAATAATCAAGCAGCTGAGCAGGCAGGAATTACACAGCACAGCTGTCAATTGTCAAGCAGATGACAGGCAGGAATCATGCAGCTCAGCTGGCAATTGTCAAGCAGATGAGCAGACAGGAATCACGCAGCTCAGCAGGCCCTGATCACGTGACTGAGCATGCACTGTTCACCTGGCTGATCATACACTGATCACGTGATTGATCAAGCATTGATCACTTGGATATCATGCACTGATCACGTGGCTGATCATACACTGTTCACGTGTCTGACCATGCACTGATCACGTGGCTGATCATGCACTGAACACGTGATTGAACATGCACTTATCACGTGGCTGATCATGCAGTGATCACGCAGCTACCATGTACTGGTCACATGACTGATCATGCACTGATCACGTAATTGATCATGCATTGATCACCTGGCTTATCGTGCAGCTCAGCTGGCAATTGTCAAGCAGATGAGCAGACAGAATCACGCAGCTCAGCAGGCCCTGATCACGTGACTGAGCATGCACTGTTCACCTGGCTGATCACACACTGATCACGTGATTGATCATGCACTGATCACTTGGATATCATGCACTGATCACGTGGCTGATCATACACTGTTCACGTGTCTGACCATGCACTGCTCACGTGGCTGATCATACACTACTCAAGTAACCGATCATGCACTGACCACTTGGCTATCATGCACTGATCACGTGGCTGAAAATGCACTGTTCACGTGGCTGATCACACACCTGTCACGTGACATATCATGCACTGATCACGTGGCATTCATGCACTGATCACGTGGCTGATCATACTCTGCTCACTTAACTCATCATGCACACATCACGTTTCTATCATGCATTGCTCACGTGGCTCGTCATAGAATGATCACGTAGCTACCATATACTGTTCACTTGACTGATCATGCACAGATCACATAAATGATCACGCACTGTTCACGTGACTGATCATGTACTGATCACGTGACTGATCATGCACTGATCACATGGCTGATCATGCACTGATCACTTAATTGATCTTGCACTTATCATTTGGCTGACCATGCACTGATCACGTGGCTGATCATACACTGCTCACGTAACTGATCATGCACTGATCACATGGCTATCATGCACTGATCACGTGGCTGAACATGCACTGTTCACGTGGCTGATCACACACCTGTCACGTGACATATCATGCACTGATCACGTGGCACTCATGCACTGATTACGTGGCTGATCATACTCTGCTCATGTAACTCATCATGCTCACATCACGTGGCTATCATGCACTGCTCACGACGCTCGTCATGAATGATCACGTAGCTACCATATACTGGTCAAGTGACTGATCATGCAAAGATCACGTAAATGATCATGCACTGTTCACGTGACTGATCATGTACTGATCACGTGCCTGATCATGCACTGATCACGTGGCTATCATGCTCTGCTCAAGTGGCTGATCATGCAACGATCACGTAGCAAACATGTACTGGTCACGTGACTGATCATGCACTGATCACGTAATTGATCCTGCACTGATCACGTGGCTCATCATGTACTGATCACGTGGCTGATCACACATGTATCACGTGACTGATCATGCACTGATCACGTGGCTCTCATACACTGATCACGTGGCTGTCATGCACTGATCATGTGGCTGATCAGGCAATGATCACGTAGCTAGCATGTACTGGTCACGTGACTGATCATGCACTGATCACGTAATTGATCATGCACTGATCATGAAGCTGATCATGCACTGATCACGTGGCTGATCATACACTGATCACATAACTGATCATGCACAGTTCACGTGACTGATCATGCACTGATCACGTGGCTATCATGCACTGATCACTTGGCTGGATATACACTGATCACGTGCCTGGTCATGCACTGATCACGTGGCTGATCATGCACTGATCACGTGACTGATCATGCACTGATCTCGTGTCTGATCATACACTGATCACGTGGCTATCATGCACTGCACTCGTAGCTGATCATGCGATGATCACGCAGCTACCATGTACTGGTCATATGACTGATCATGCACTGATCACGTGCCTGATCATGCGGTGATCACGTGGCTATCATGCACTACTGACGTGGCTGATCATGCAATGATCATGTAGCTACCATGTACAGGTCACGTGAATGATCATACAACCATCAGGTGACTGATCATGCACTGATCACGGGGCTATCATGCACTGATCATGAGACTGATCAGGCACTGTTCACGTCTATATCATGCACTGATCACATGACTGCCCATGCACTGATCATGTGGATGATCATACACTAATCTTGTGACAGATCATGCACTGATCACGTGGCTGATCATGCACTGATACCGTGACTGAGCATGGACTGATCACATGACTATCATGTAGTGATCACGTGACTTAATGGCGCTGATCATGTGACTGATCATGCGCTGATCATGTTTGCTATCATACACTGATCATGTGCCTCTGGAGGCATAAACAAAGAGCTGAGTAGGCACGAATCAAACAGTCAGCAGGCAATAATCATGGAACTCAGCTGTGAGGAATCATGCTGCTCAGCTGGAAATAATCAAGCAGCTGAGCAGGCAGGAATTACGCAGCACAGCTGGCAATTGTCAAGCAGATGACAGGCAGGAATCGTGCAGCTCAGCTGGCAATTGTCAAGCAGATGAGCAGACAGTAATCACGCAGCTCAGCAGGCCCTGATCACGTGACTGAGCATGCACTGTTCACGTGGCTGATCATACACTGATCACGTGATGATCATGCACTGATCACTTGGATATCATGCACTGATCACGTGGCTGATCATACACTGTTCACGTGTCTGACCATGCACTGATCAGGTGGCTGATCATACACTGCTCACGTAACTGATCATGCACTGATCACGTGGCTATCATGCACTGATCACGTGGCTGAACATGCACTGTTCACGTGGCTGATCACACACCTGTCACGTGACATATCATGCACTGATCACGTGGCACTCATGCACTGATCACGTGGCTGATCATACTCTACTCACGTAACTCATCATGCACACATCACGTGGCTATCATGCACTTCTCACGTGGTTCGTCATGGAATGATCACGTAGCTACCATATAGTGGTCACGTGACTGATCATGCAAAGATCACGTAAATGTTAATGCACTGTTCACGTGACTGATCATGTACTGATCACGTGACTGATCATGCACTGATCACGTGGCTATCATGCTCTGCTCACGTGGCTGATCATGCAAAGATCACGTAAATGTTAATGCACTGTTCACGTGACTGATCATGTACTGATCACGTGACTGATCATGCACTGATCACGTGGCTATCATGCTCTGCTCACGTGACTGATCATGCAAAGATCACGTAAATGTTAATGCACTGTTCACGTGACTGATCATGTACTGATCACGTGACTGATCATGCACTGAACACGTGGCTATCATGCTCTGCTCACGTGGCTGATCATGAAATGATCACGTAGCAATCGTGTACTGGTCACGTGACTGATCATGCACTGATAACGTAATTGATCCTGCACTGATCACGTGGCTCATCATGCACTGATCACGTGGCTGATCACACATGTATCACGTGACTGATCATGCACTGATCACGTGGCTCTCATAGACTGATCACGTGGCTGAAATGCACTGATCACGTGGATAAAATGCACTGATCACGTGGCTATCATGCACTGATCACGTGGCTGATCAGGCAATGATCACGTAGCTACCATGTACTGGTCACGTGACTGATCATGCACTGATCACGTAATTGATCCTGCACTGATCACGTGGCTGATCACACATGTATCACGTGACTGATCAAGCAATGATCACGTAGCCCTCATGCACTGATTACGTGGCTATTATGCACTGATCACGTGGATATCATGCACTGATCACGTGGCTGATCACACACGTATCACATGACTGATCGTGCACTGATCACGTGGCTATCATGCACTGATCACGTGGCTATCATGCACTGATCACGTGGCTGATCACGCAATGATCACGTAGCTACCATGTACTGGTCACGTGACTGATCATGCTATGATCACGTAATTGATCCTGCACTGATCACATGGCCCATCACGCACTGATCCGGTGGCTGATCACACACGTATCACGTGACTGATCATGTACAGATAACGTGAATAATCATGAAGTGATCACGTGGCTATCCTGCACTGATCACGTGGATATCATGCACTGATCACGTGGCTTATCACACACGTATCACGTGACTGATCATGCACTGATGACGTGGCTATCATGCATTGATCACGTGGCTATCATGCACTGATCACGTAAATAATCATGCACTGTTCAGATGACTGATCATGTAGTGATCACGTGACTGATCATGCACTGATCACGTGGCTATCATGCACTGATCACGTGGCTGATCATGCAATGACCACGTAGCTACCATGCACTGGTCACGTGACTGATCATGCACAGATCACGTGACTGATCATGCACTGATTACGTGGCTATCATGCACTGCTCACGTGGCTGATCATGCAATGATCACGCAGCTACCATATACTGGTCACATGACTGATCATGCACTGTTCACATAATTGATCATGCACTGATCACCTGGCTTATCATGCATTGATCGTATGACTGATCACGTGCTGATCATGTTAGGTGTCAAATACTGATCATGTGCCTCTGGAGGCAATGAACATAGAGCTGAGTAGGCAGGAATCAGTCAGCAGGCTATAATCATGGAACTCACCTCTGAGAAATCATGCTGCTCAGCTGGAAATAATCAAGTAGATGAGCAGGCAGGAATTATGCAGCACAGGTGGCAATAGTCAAGGAGATGACAGGCAGGAATCGTACAGCTCAGCTGGCAATTGTCAAGCAGATGAGCAGACAGTAATCACGCAGCTCAGCAGGCCCTGATCACGTGACTGAGCATGCACTGTTCACGTCGCTGATCACACACCTATCATGTGAATGATCATGCACTGATCACGTGGCTCTCATGCACTGATCACGTGATTGCGCATGCACTGATCACGTAATTGTATGCAATGCTCACGTGGCTATCATGCACTGATCATGTGACTGATCATGCACTGATCACGTAGCTATCTTGCACTGATCACTTGGCTGATCATACACTCATCACGGGACTGATCGTGCACTGATCACGGCGCTATCATGCATTGACTACATGACTCCACATGCACTGATCAAGTGGATGATCATGCACTGATCACGTGCACTAATCACGTGGCTATCATTCACTGATCAGGTGGATATCATGCACTGATCACGTGGCTGATCACACACGTATCACATGACTGATCATGCACTGATCACGTGGCTATCATGTACTGATCACGTGGCTGATCATGCAATGATCACGTAGCTACCATGTACTGGTCACGTGACTGATCATGCAATGATCACGTAATTGATCATGCACTGATCATGTGGCTGATCATGCACTGATCACGTGACTGATCATGCACTGATCACGTGACTGATCAAGCACTGATCACGTGGCTATCATGCACTGCTAATGTGGCTGATCATGAAATGATCACGCAGCTACCATGTACTGGTCACGTGACTGATCATGCACTGATCATGTGGCTGATCAGGCACTGATCACGTGACTGATCATGCACTGATCACGTGACTGATCATGCACTGATCACGTGGCTATCATGCACTGATCACTTGGCTGGTCATACACTGATCACGCAGCTACCATGTACTGGTCACGTGACTCATCATGCACTGATGATGTAATTGATCATGCACTGATCACGTGGCTATCATGCACTGATCACATGGCTGGTCATACATTGATCACGTGCCTGGTCATGCACAGATTACATGACTGATCATGCACTGAACACCTGACTGTTCTCGCACTGATCACTTGACTGATCATGCACTGATCACGTGGCTATAATGCCCTGATTACGTGGCTGATCATACACTTTTCACGTGCCTGGTCATGCACAGATAACGTGACTAATCATGAACTTATCACGTGGCTATAATGCACTGATCACGTGGCTGATCATACACTGTTCAAGTTCCTGGTCATGCACAGATCACGTGACTAATGATGAACTGATCACGGGGCTATAATTCACTGATCACGTGGATATCATGCACTGATTACATGCCTGTCATGCACAGATCACGTAACTAATCATGAACTGATCACGTAGGTATCATGCACTGATCACGTGGCTGATCATACACTGTTCACGTGTCTGATCATGCACTGATTACGTGGCTGATCATACACTGCTCACGTAGCTGATCATGCACTGATCACGTGTCTATCATGCAGTGCTCACGTGGCTGATCCTGCAATGATCACGTAGCTTACATGTACTGGTCACGTGACTGATCATGCAACGGTAAAGTAATTGATCATGCACTGATCACGTGAATCATCATATACTGATCACGTGATTGATCATGCACTGATCACGTGTCTATCATGTACTGCTTACGTGGCTGATCATACAATGTTCACATAGCTACCATGTACTGGTCACATGACTGATCATGCACTGATAACGTAATTGATCATGCACTGATCAAGTGGCTGATCATACACTGATCACGTGACTGATCATGCACTCTTCACGAGAGTGATCATGCACTGATCACGTGGCTATCATGCACTGATCACGTGGCTGATCATACACTGATCACGTGACTGATCATGCACTGTTCACGAGACTGACCATGCACTGATTACGTGGATATCATGCACTGATCACGTGTTTGATCATACACTATTCATGTTTCTGACCATGCACTGCTTACATGGCTGATCATACACTGTTCACGTAACTGATCATGCACTGATCACGTGGATATCATGCACTGATCACGTGGCTGAACATGCACTGTTCACGTGGCTTATCACACACCTGTCACAGGACTGATCATGCACTGATCACGTGGCTATCATGCACTGCTCACGTTGCTGATCATGCAATGATCACGGAATTGATTATGCACTGATCACCTGGCTTATCATGCATTGAACATGTGACTGATCATGTGCTGATCATGTTTGGTGTCACACACTGATCATGTGCATCTGCAGGCAATGAACAAAGAGCTGAGTAGGCAGGCATCAGTCAGCAGGCTATAATCATGGAACTCAGCTTTGAGAAATCATGCTGCTCACCTGGCAATAATCAAGTAGATGAGCAGGCAGGAATTATGCAGCACAGGTGGCAGTTGTCATGGAGATGACAGGCAGGAATCATGCAGCTCAGCTGGCAATTGTCAAGCAGATGAGCAGACAGTAATCATGCAGCTCAGCAGGCCCTTATCACGTGACTGAGCATGCACTGTTCACGTGGCTGAACACACACCTATTACGTGAATAATCATGCATTGATCACGTGGCTCTCATGCACTGATCACGTGATTGCGCATGAACTGATCACGTAATTGTATGCACTGCTCACGTGGCTATCATGCACTGATGACGTGGCTGATCATGCACTGATCACGTAGCTATCTTGCACTGATCACTTGGCTGATCATACACTCATCACGGGACTGATCGTGCACTGATCACGGCGCTATCATACATTGTCTACATGACTCCACATGCACTGATCACGTGGATGATCATGCACTGATCACGTGACTGACCATGCACTGATCACGTGGCTGATCATGCACTGATCACGTAATTGATCATGCACTGATCATTTGGCTGATCATGCACTGATCACGTGGCTGATCATACACTGATCACGTGACTGATCATGCACTGTTCACGTGACTGATCATGTACTGATCACGTGATTAATCATGCACTGATCTCGTAATTGATCATGCACTGATCACGTGGCTGATCATGCAATGATCACGTGACTGACCATGCACTGATCACGTGACTGATCATCCACTGATCAGTTGGCTATCATGCACTTATTACTTGGCTGATCATACACTGATCATGTGACTGATAATGCACTGATCATCTGGCTATCGTGCACTCATTACCTGGCTATCGTGCACTGATCACGTGGTTGATCATACACTGATCACGAGACTGATCATGCACTGATCACGTCTATATCATGCACTGATCTCATGTCTGCCCATGCACTGATCACCCGGATGATCATACACTGATCATGCGACAGATCATGCACTGATCACGTGGCTATCATGCACTTCTCACGCGGCTGTTCATGCAATGATCACGTAGCTACCATGTAGTGGTCACGTGAGTGATCATGCAATGATCACGTAATTGATCATGCACTGATCAGGTGACTTATCATGCACTGTTAAAGTGAGTGATCATGCACTGATCACGTGGCTGATCATGCACTGATGAGTTGGCAATCATGCACTGATTACTTGGCTGATCATACACTGATCACGTGACTGATAATGCACTGATCATCTGGCTATCGTGCACTCATTACCTGGCTATCGTGCACTGATCACGTGGTTGATCATACACTGATCACGAGACTGATCTTGCACTGATCACGTCTGTATCATGCACTGATCACCTGACTGCCCATGCACTTATCACGTGGCTGAACATACACTGATCATGTCACAGATCATGCAGTGATCACGCGGCTATCATGCACTGCTCACGTGGCTGATCATGCAATGATCACGTAGCTACCATGTACTGGTCACGTGAGTGATCATGCACTGATCACGTAATTGATCATACACTGATCAGGTGACTTATCATGCACTGTTCACGAGACTGATCATGCACTGATCACGTGGCTATCATGCACTGATCACGGGTTGATCATACACTGTTCACGTGTCTGACCATGCACTGCTCACGTGGCTGATCATACACTGTTCACGTAACTGATCATGCACTGATCACGTGGATATCATGCACTGATCACGTGGCTGAACATGCACTGTTCACGTGGCTTATCACGCACCTGTCACGTGACTGATCATGCACTGATCACGTGTCACTCATGCACTGATCACGTGGCTGATCATGTTCTGCTCACGTAACTGATCATGCACACATCAGGTGGCTATCATGCACTTCTCACCTGGCTGGTCATGTAATGTTCACGTAGCTACCATGTACTGGTCCCGTGTGTGATCATGCACTGATCACGTAATTGATCATGCACTGTTCACGTGGCTGAACATTCACTGATCACGTGACTGATCATGCACTGATCACGTGGCTATCATGCACTGCTCACGTGGCTGATCATGCAATGATCACGTGGCTGATCATGCAATGATCACGTAGCTACCATGCACTGGTCACGTGACTGATCATGCACTGATCACGTAACTGATCATGCACTGTTCACGTGACTGATCATGCACTGATCACGTGACTGATCATGCACTGATCACGTGGCTGATCATGCACTGATCACGTGGCTGATCATGCACTGATCACGTGGCTGATCATGCACTGATCACGTAGCTATCATGCACTGATCACGTGACTGATCATGCACTGATCACGGCTGATCATGCACTGATCACGTGGCTATCATGCACTGATCACGTGGCTATCATGCACTGCTCACTTGGCTGAACATGCACTGTTCACGTAACTGATCATGCACTGATCACGTGGCTGATCATGCACTGATCACGTGGCTGAACATGCACTGATCACGTGGCTGATCATGCACACCTGATCACGTGACTGATCATGCACTGATCACGTTTCACTCATGCACTGATCACGTGGCTGATCATACACTGCTCACGTAACTGATCATGCACACATCAGGTGGCTATCATGCACTTCTCACGTGGCTGGTCATGCAATGTTCACGTAGCTATCATACACTGGTCACGTGACTGATCACTGATCACGTGGCTGATCATGCACTGTTCACGTGACTGATCATGCACTGATCACGTGACTGATCATGCACTGATCACGTGGCTATCATGCACTGCTCACGTGGCTGATCATGCACTGATCACGTGGCTGATCATGCAATGATCACGTAGCTATCATGTACTGATCACGTGACTGATCATGCACTGATCACGTGACTGATCATGCACTGTTCACGTGACTGATCATGCACTGATCACGTGGCTGATCATGCACTGATCACGTGGCTATCATGCACTGATCACGTGGCTATCATGCACTGCTCACGTGGCTGATCATGCAATGATCACGTAGCTACCATGTACTGATCACGTGACTGATCATGCACTGATCACGTAATTGATCATGCACTGATCACGTGGCTGATCATGCACTGATCACGTGGCTGCTCATGCACTGATCACGTGGCTGATCATACACTGATCACGTGCCTGGTCATGCACTGATCACGTGGCTGATCATGCACTGATCACGTGAGTGATCATGCATTGATCACTTGGCTATCATGCACTGATCACGTGGCTGATCATGCACTGATCACGTGGCTGACCATGCACTGATCACGTGGCTGATCATACACTGCTCACGTGGCTGATCATGCACTGATCACGTAATTGATCATGCACTGATCACGTGGCTGATCATGCACTGAACACCGTGACTGATCATGCACTGATCACGTGACTGATCATGCACTGATCACGTGGCTATCATGCACTGCTCACGTGGCTGTTCATGCAATGATCACGCAGCTACCATGTACTGGTCACATGACTGATCATGCACTGATCACGTAATTGATCATGCTCTGATCACCTGGCTTATCATGCATTCATCATGTGACTGATCATGTGCTGATCATGTTTGGTGTCACACACTGATCATGTGCCTCTGGAGGCAATGAACATAGAGCTGAGTAGGCAGGAATCAGTCAGCAGGCTATAATCATGGAACTCAGCTGTGAGAAATCATGCTGCTCAGCTGGCAATAATCAAGTAGATGAGCAGGCAGGAATTACGCAGCACAGCGTGGCAATAGTCAAGGAGATGACAGTCAGGAATCGTACAGCTCAGCTGGCAATTGTCAAGCAGATGAGCAGACAGTAATCACGCAGCTCAGCAGGCCCTGATTACGTGACTGAGCATGCACTGTTCACGTGGCTGATCACACACCTATCACGTGAATGATCATGCACTGATCACGTGGCTCTCATGCACTGATCACGTGACTGCGCATGCACTGATCACGTAGCTGTCATGCACTGCTCACGTGGCTGATCATGCTCTGATCACGTGACTGACCATGCACTGATCACGTGACTGATCATGCACTGATCACGTGGCTGATCATGCACTGATCACTTGGCTGATCATACACTGATCACGTGACTGATCATGCACTGATCATCTGGCTATCGTGCACTCATTACCTGGCTATCATGCACTGATCACGTGGCTGATCATACACTGATCACGTGACTGATCATGCACTGATCACGTCTTATCATGCACTGATCACGTGGCTGCCCATGCACTGATCACGCGGCTGATCATACACTGATCACGTGTCTGATCATGCACTGATCACGTGGCTATCATGCACTTCTCACGCGGCTGTTCATGCAATGATCACGTAGCTACCATGTAGTGGTCACGTGAGTGATCATGCACTGATCACGTAATTGATCATGCACTGATCACGTGGCTTATCATGCACTGTCACGACTGATCATGCACTGATCACGTGACTGATCATGCACTGATCACGTGGCTATCATGCACTGCTCACGTGGCTGATCATGCAATGATCACGTAGCTACCATGTACTGGTCACGTGACTGATCATGCACTGATCACGTAACTGATCATGCACTGATCACGTGGCTGATCATGCACTGATCACGTGGCTGCTCATGCACTGCTCACGTGACTGATCATGCACTGATCACGTGGCTATCATGCACTGATCACGTGGCTGATCATGCACTGATCACGTGACTGATCATGCACTGATCACGTGGCTGATCATGCACTGATCACGTGGCTATCATGCACTGTTCACGTGGCTGATCATGCACTGATCACGTAGCTATCATGCACTGGTCACGTGACTGATCATGCACTGATCACGTGGCTGATCATGCACTGGTCACGTGGCTGATCATTCACTGATCACGTGGCTGATCATGCACTGATCACGTGGCTGATCATGCACTGATCACGTGGCTGATCATGCACTGATCACGTGGCTATCATGCACTGATCACGTGGCTGATCATGCAATGATCACGTGGCTGATCATGCACTGGTCACGTGGCTGATCATGCACTGATCACGTGGCTGATCATGCACTGTTCACGTGGCTCATCATGCACTGATCACGTGATGATCATGCACTGATCACGTGGCTGATCATGCAGGCTGTTCACGTGTCTGACCATGCACTGCTCACGTGGCTGATCATGCACTGATGACGTGACTGCTCATGCACTGATCACGTGGCTATCATGCACTGATCACGTGGCTGATCATGCACTGTTCACGTGGCTTACCACGCACCTGTCACGTGGCTGATCATGCACTGATCACGTGGCTGACTCATGCACTGATCACGTGGCTGAACATGCACTGCTCACGTGACTGATCATGCACTGATCACGTGGCTGATCATGCACTGATCACGTGGCTGGTCATGCACTGATCACGTAGCTGACCATGTACTGGTCACGTGACTGATCATGCACTGATCACGTGACTGACCATGCACTGTTCACGTGGCTGATCATGCACTGATCACGTGACTGATCATGCACTGATCACGTGGCTGATCATGCACTGATACCGTGACTGATCATGGACTGATCACATGACTATCATGCAGTGATCACGTGACTTAATGGCGCTGATCATGTGACTGATCATGCGCTGATCATGTTTGCTATCATACACTGATCATGTGCCTCTGGAGGCAATAAACAAAGAGCTGAGTAGGCACGAATCAAACAGTCAGCAGGCATAATCATGGAACTCAGCTGTGAGGAATCATGCTGCTCAGCTGGCAATAATCAAGCAGCTGAGCAGGCAGGAATTACGCAGCACAGCTGGCAATTGTCAAGCAGATGACAGGCAGGAATCGTGCAGCTCAGCTGGCAATTGTCAAGCAGATGAGCAGACAGTAATCACGCAGCTCAGCAGGCCCTGATCACGTGACTGAGCATGCACTGTTCACGTGGCTGATCATACACTGATCACGTGACTGATCATGCACTGATCACTTGGATATCATGCACTGATCACGTGGCTGATCATGCACTGATCACGTGTCTGACCATGCACTGATCACGTGGCTGATCATGCACTGCTCACGTAACTGATCATGCACTGATCACGTGACTATCATGCACTGATCACGTGACTGATCATGCACTGATCACGTGACTGACCATGCACTGATCACGTGACTGATCATGCACTGATCACGTGACTGATCATGCACTGATGAGTTGGCAATCATGCACTGATTACTTGGCTGATCATACACTGATCACGTGACTGATAATGCACTGATCATCTGGCTATCGTGCACTCATTACCTGGCTATCGTGCACTGATCACGTGGTTGATCATACACTGATCACGAGACTGATCTTGCACTGATCACGTCTGTATCATGCACTGATCACCTGACTGCCCATGCACTGATCACGTGGATAAACATACACTGATCATGTCACAGATCATGCAGTGATCACGCGGCTATCATGCACTGCTCACGTGGCTGATCATGCAATGATCACGTAGCTACCATGTACTGGTCACGTGAGTGATCATGCACTGATCACGTAATTGATCATACACTGATCAGGTGACTTATCATGCACTGTTCACGTGACTGATCATGCACTGATCACGTGGCTGATCATGCACTGATCACGTGTCTGATCATGCACTGTTCACGTGTCTGACCATGCACTGCTCACGTGGCTGATCATGCACTGTTCACGTAACTGATCATGCACTGATCACGTGGCTATCATGCACTGATCACGTGGCTGATCATGCACTGTTCACGTGGCTGATCACGCACCTGTCACGTGACTGATCATGCACTGATCACGTGGCACTCATGCACTGATCACGTGGCTGATCATACACTGATCACGTAACTGATCATGCACACATCACGTGGCTATCATGCACTTCTCACCTGTCTGGTCATGCACTGTTCACGTAGCTACCATATACTGGTCACGTGACTGATCATGCACTGATCACGTGGCTGATCATGCACTGATCACGTGACTGATCATGCACTGATCACGTGACTGATCATGCACTGATCACGTGGCTATCATGCACTGCTAACGTGGCTGATCATGCAATGATCACGCAACTACCATGTACTGGTCACGTGACTGATCATGCACTGATCACGTAACTGATCATGCACTGATCACGTGGCTGATCATGCACTGATCACGTGGCTATCATGCACTTCACGTGCTGATCATGCACTGATCATGTAGCTACCATGCACCGGTCACGTGAATGATCATACACCCATCAGGTGACTGATCATGCACTGATCACGTGGCTATCATGCACTGACCACGAGACTGATCATGCACTGATCACGTCTAATCATGCACTGATCTCATGACTGCCCATGCACTGATCACGTGGCTGATCATGCACTGATCATGTGACAGATCATGCACTGATCACGTGGCTGATCATGCACTGATACCGTGACTGAGCATGGACTGATCACATGACTATCATGTAGTGATCACACGTGACTTAATGGCGCTGATCATGTGACTGATCATGCGCTGATCATGTTTGCTATCATACACTGATCATGTGCCTCTGGAGGCAATAAACAAAGAGCTGAGTAGGCACGAATCAAACAGTCAGCAGGCAATAATCATGGAACTCAGCTGTGAGGAATCATGCTGCTCAGCTGGCAATAATCAAGCAGCTGAGCAGGCAGGAATTACCCAGCACAGCTGGCAATTGTCAAGCAGATGACAGGCAGGAATCGTGCAGCTCAGCTGGCAATTGTCAAGCAGATGAGCAGACAGTAATCACGCAGCTCAGCAGGCCCTGATCACGTGACTGAGCATGCACTGTTCACGTGGCTGATCATACACTTATCACGTGATTGATCATGCACTGATCACTTGGATATCATGCACTGATCACGTGGCTGATCATACACTGTTCACGTGTCTGACCATGCACTGATCACGTGGCTGATCATACACTGCTCACGTAACTGATCATGCACTGATCACGTGGCTATCATGCACTGATCACGTGACTGATCATGCACTGATCACGTGACTGACCATGCACTGATCACGTGACTGATCATGCACTGATGAGTTGGCAATCATGCACTGATTACTTGGCTGATCATACACTGATCACGTGACTGATAATGCACTGATCATCTGGCTATCGTGCACTCATTACCTGGCTATCGTGCACTGATCACGTGGTTGATCATACACTGATCACGAGACTGATCTTGCACTGATCACGTCTGTATCATGCACTGATCACCTGACTGCCCATGCACTGATCACGTGGATAAACATACACTGATCATGTCACAGATCATGCAGTGATCACGCGGCTATCATGCACTGCTCACGTGGCTGATCATGCAATGATCACGTAGCTACCATGTACTGGTCACGTGAGGGATCATGCACTGATCACGTAATTGATCATACACTGATCAGGTGACTTATCATGCACTGTTCACGTGACTGATCATGCACTGATCACGTGGCTATCATGCACTGATAACGAGATTGATCATGCACTGTTCACATGTCTGACCATGCACTGCTCACGTGGCTGATCATGCACTGTTCACGTAACTGATCATGCACTGAGCACGTGGCTATCATGCACTGATCACGTGGCTGATCATGCACTGTTCACGTGGCTTATCACACACCTGTCACGTGACTGATCATGCACTGATCACGTGGCACTCATGCACTGATCACGTGGCTGATCATATTCTGCTCACGTAACTGATCATGCACACATCAGGTGGCTATCATGCACTTCTCACCTGGCTGGTCATGCAATGTTCACGTAGCTACCATATACTGGTCACGTGACTGATCATGCACAGATCACGTAAATGATCATGCACTGTTCACGTGACTGATCATGTACTGATCACGTGACTGATCACGCACTGATCACGTGGCTATCATGCACTGATCACGTGGCTGATCATGCAATGATCACGTGGCTGATCATGCACTGATCACCGCTACCATGTACTGGTCACGTGACTGATCATGCACTGATCACGTAATGATCATGCACTGTTCACGTGACTGATCATGCACTGATCACGTGACTGATCATGCACTGATCACGTGCTATCATGCACTGATCACGTGGCTGATCATGCACTGATCACGTGGCTGATCATGCAGATCACGTGGCTATCATGCACTGCTCACGTGGACTGATCATGCACTGATCACGTGACTGACCATGCACTGATCACGTGACTGATCATGCACTGATCACGTGGCTGATCATGCACTGTTCACGTGACTGATCATGTTCTGATCACGTGACTGATCACGCACTGATCACGTGGCTATCATGCACTGCTCACGTGGCTGATCATGCACTGATCACGTGGCTGATCATGCAATGATCACGTAGCTACCATGGACTTGTCACGTGACTGATCATGCACTGATCACGTAAATGATCATGCACTGTTCACGTGACTGATCATGCACTGATCACGTGACTGATCATGCAC
Source organism: Bos javanicus (assembly GCF_032452875.1). Taxonomy (NCBI): domain Eukaryota; kingdom Metazoa; phylum Chordata; class Mammalia; order Artiodactyla; family Bovidae; genus Bos; species Bos javanicus. Next base: position 242,940 of record NW_026893975.1, read on the forward strand.
TGATCACGTGGCTGATCATGCACTGATCACGTGGCTATCATGCACTGATCACGTGGCTGATCATGCAATGATCACGTAGCTACCATGTACTAGTCACGTGACTGATCTTGCACTGATCACGTAATTGATCATGCACTGATCACGTGGCTGATCATGCACTGATCACGTGGCTATCATGCACTGCTCACGTGGCTGATCATACACTGTTCACGTAACTGATCATGCACTGCTCACGTGGCTATCATGCACTGATCACGTGGCTGAACATGCACTGTTCACGTGGCTGATCACACACGTGTCACGTGACTGATCATGCACTGATCACGTATGTATCATGCACTGATCACGTGGCTGATCATATTCTGCTCACGTAACTGATCATGCACACATCAGGTGGCTATCATGCACTTCTCACCTGGCTGGTCATGCAATGTTCACGTAGCTACCATATACTGGTCACGTGACTGATCATGCACTGATCACGTAAATGATCATGCACTGTTCACGTGACTGATCATGTACTGATCACGTGACTGATCACGCACTGATCACGTGGCTATCATGCACTGCTCACGTGGCTGATCATGCACTGATCACGTGGCTGATCATGCACTGATCACGTGACTGATCATGCACTGGTCACGTGACTGATCATGCACTGATCACGTAATTGATCATGCACTGTTCACGTGACTGATCATGCACTGATCACGTGACTGATCATGCACTGATCAAGTGGCTGATCATGCACTGATCACGTGGCTATCATGCACTGCTCACGTGGCTGATCATGCACTGATCACGTAGCTACCATGTACTGGTCACGTGACTGATCTTGCACTGATCACGTAATTGATCATGCACTGATCACGTGGCTGATCATGCACTGATCACGTGTCTCTCATGCACTGATCACGTGGCTGATCATGCACTGATCACCTGCCTGGTCATGCACTGATCACGTGGCTGATCATGCACTGATCACGTGACTGATCATGCATTGATCAGTTGGCTATCATGCACTGATCACGTGGCTATCATGCACTGTTCACGTGTCTGACCATGCACTGATCACGTGGCTGATCATGCACTGCTCACGTAGCTGATCATGCACTGATCACGTGGCTGATCATGCACTGATCACGTGGCTGATCATGCACTGAACACCTGACTGATCATGCACTGATCACGTGACTGATCATGCACTGATCACGTGGCTATCATGCACTGCTCACGTGGCTGTTCATGCAATGATCACGCAGCTACCATGTACTGGTCACGTGACTGATCATGCACTGATCACGTAACTGATCATGCTCTGATCACGTGGCTTATCATGCATTCATCACGTGACTGATCATGTGCTGATCATGTTTGGTGTCACACACTGATCATGTGCCTCTGGAGGCAATGAACAAAGAGCTGAGTAGGGCAGGAACAGTCAGCAGGCTATAATCATGGAACTCAGCTGTGAGAAATCATGCTGCTCAGCTGGAAATAATCAAGTAGCTGAGCAGGCAGGAATTATGCAGCACACGTGGCAATTGTCAAGCAGATGACAGCAGGAATCGTACAGCTAGCTGGCAATTGTCAAGCAGATGAGCAGACAGTAATCACGCAGCTCAGCAGGCCCTGATTACATGACTGATCATGCACTGTTCACGTCGCTGATCACACACTGATCACGTAATGATCATGCACTGATCACGTGGCTATCATGCACTGATCACGTGACTGCGCATGCACTGATCACGATCA